>NW_009717738.1:0-40117 GCF_000703405.1 Apaloderma vittatum
TTGGTTACATATTGTAACCCAAGACACAGGGTAAAGTCGGCTCCTTTCTGTTCCATCTCCCGTGTCCCTGACTCATGCATTCCAGGCTGCACAATGACCCAGCTCCTTGAAAGAGATGGTCTGTGTGCATTTAATCCCCTGATTTAGGGACTCGGCTGGGGGAGTTGCATTTTTTGGGTGAGTAGTCTTGCCGCTTTTGCAACTTAGGCAAAACTTCTGCTGGTGGGATATTAAGAGAAAGGATACCTAAGCCCTGCCATGACACTGAATCCCAGTGTCTTAAAGACAGCCAGCTGCAACTATCAGATAAGCGCTAGGTCCGAGTGAAGAATATTTTCTGAAATACATTCTTTCTTCAGGACTTCAAGCAGGCTGGCTCAGCATGCTAGCAGCCGTGAACCCCTGTGGAAGATCTTGACATCCCTGCATGCAGCGTATAATAAATGTGTGACATCTAACTCAGCCTTATGATTTTTCCGCCTGAGGTTTACAGCACCCAAGCAGTTTCCTTGCATGTAAATTGCTTGAAGTCTAATTTTAATAAGTTCTCTATTTAGAAGGATTATGTATGTGAAATAAACAACAAAGAAGAGTGGCATGCAGAGGCTAAGACATCTTACAACTGATGCATTATAATCCAGAGACTGTCTGTCATAGTTTAACCCCAGCAAGCAACTAAGCTACATGCAGCCACTCGCTCACTCCCTCCACCCAGTGGGATGAGGGAGAGAATCAGAAAAAAGAAGTAAAACTTCGGGTTGAGATAAGAAGAGTTTAATAGTAGACAAAAAAGTAAGAGGAAGAAAATAACAATAATAATTTCAACAACAACAATAATGAATTAGAATGTGCAAAACAAAGGGATTCCTCACCATTGACCCATGCCCAGTCAGTTCCCAACAGCAGCCCCTGGCCAGCCTTCCCACCAGTTTATATTCTAGGCATGGCATCATATGGTACAGAATATTCCTTTGGCCTGTTTGGGAGTGCTGTACTGGCTGTGTCTCCTCCCAACTTCTTGTGCCCTTCCAGCCTTCTCCTTGGCAGGGCAACATGAGAAGCTGAAAATACTTGACTTAGTATAAACTCTACTTAACAATAGTTGAAAACCCCGGCATCTTATCAACATTATTCTCATACTACATCCAAAACACAACACTATACCAACTACTAGGAAGAAAATTAACTCTATTCTGGCCAAAACTAGGACACTGTCTTGGGTTCAAACTGTGTTCTCTGAAAAAGTAATGTCCTTAGGTGCAGATGCATGCCCTGCATATAGAAAGCCTGATCACAGATTATAACCTTTGCTGTATCATACATGCCATATTTATAAACGTTAGACATGAACTTACAAAAACTGACAAAGCATGAATCTCATGAATCTCATGAACACTTGATTAGTAAGACACTGAAGGAACTTGAAACACCCAGCCATGGAAAACCAAAGATGACTGAAACTATTATCCCAATAGAAAGCCACGTGCAAAGCCATGTTTAGGTGTTTTACTTCAAACTTACAGAAATTACATCAGTGTTGAGCAGGTTCTGTATTAAAAGTGTTGAATAATATTAGGTCTTAAAAGAGAAATTACACCCAACACACAAGAAAATATTTCAGTAGCTAAACAAGTTAAGAGTAAGGTGATAGTAGATTTTAACAATTAGTAGATAAGTTTATATCAATGCCTGTTAAATCCAACATGTAAAATTAATTGTTATAGTGTGTTTTACTTCAAACATGCATACGAACATGTCTGTTTTACTTACAGAAGTCCCTCATGTCAGGTCTTACAACAAGACTTCAAATTTCTAAGTGTTTCCACTCTACTAAGAGAGAGATTTTTAGGTCTTCTAGTAAACTACTAAGTATCAGAGCAAAACACAGTATTATGCTTCAAATTGTTATGTCAAATAAATGGAATGGAGTGAAATTCCTAGAATGATAACTTCTAAGTGGTAGTTCTTATGATATAATAAAATATTTCCTTATATATTTAACTTCAGCATGAACTCATCTAGCACACTTGGAGGTACTTACTTGTGGAACCTATCACAGGAGCATAGGGCAGCTACGCTGGTTAAGCCATTTGTCTGTAGAGCAAATGGAAAAATTGGAGTTGTGCAATTGACCCTGTCTCCGTTAATGTTAAGCAGGAACTATAGAGACAAGATTGCATATGTAGGCAACCCGTTATGTTTCTGGAAATAGGAAGAATGAAGCTGTGTCTGAAACAGTTTACTTCCAAGAACACCAGAGTAAAACAAAATAATGTACTGACTTGCCTTTCTCCTCTCATGCTTCAGTGCTGAACATGCTGTTTACAGTCATAAAGCTATGTTTCATGAGTTTAATTGTAACATCCCAGTTAAATATATATCTTAAGAGGTTTCTGAGAGCATTTACACATTAAGCTTTTTCTCTAAGTCTCTTCCTTTAGGGGCACTTAATACAATTTCTCTTGCTGTGTGCTGAAGTTCCATTTTAGTAATCTTGAGTTTTCCTTGATTTATAGGACTTCATGCAAACCTTTAAACCTTTTCCAAAGGTAAGCACGGTGAGTGGAATTTCTGAAAAATCCTGAGTAATCTAAAAGCCCAAGTCCTATTCCCTTTCAATAAAGCTTGAGTGCTTGAGGGCCAGGCTTTTAAAACACTCAGTTACTTAAAGGTGAAAATAGTTGTCTAATGGGATTTACTAAAGTGCTGTGGTTAGTCTGAGAATGTTCTTTGCTTATCTGCTCTATTTGTATTGTTTACTTTATTACTTCCTGCTTAAAACATGTAAGATATTTTCTGCCATACAGTTTTATTTGGATTTTTTTGATAGATTGTTTTCCTATGACAAAGTGGGAATGGTCAGAGCTTCCTGAAGTAACTGCTTTCTGTGTAAGTTCAATCTTTTGCATTTATTACTCGTTATCTGTGCAAAAGTTAACTTCTACAATTTTTACTGCTTTTCCACAGTTCCCTACAGACAGCAAAGAGACCCAGACTCACAGAGGATATTAGTCACTGCCACGCTGACTGCCTAAACAAGCACTGAGGGAAGTGTGTTTGCACCAGTGATGAGGTCCCTCAGTGACTAAGCAGGATGTCTGTGAATCACTGTTACAAAGAAAAACTCCACCAAAGGTGAGACATCAGTGCCTGCCTTCTATTGTGGCTGTTAAACAATGGGAGCAAAATTCTATCTTACTTTTAACTTCATGAATTCAAAGTAAGTCCGTTGACTTCAGTCTGGATTTATACTATTGTGGTCTCACCCAACTCCCTTTTGGAAAGCTTCCATGGATTTTTAACTAGAGTTGGATCAGACCTGGAGTCATTTCTATTGCAACAATCTGGTTACCTTATGTCAGGCTTCCTTCTCAAGTGTATGAACTTCATTACTGAATATTTATGAACTGAAATGAAATTAAACATCAAGTTGATCATTTATGCAGGTGTTCCATACACTGCCATGAAGTTAATGTTTTCTTTATGTCTAAGTATTAATTTTCAGTTATTTCCAGGTTCAGTTTCTAGCATTTCAGAATAAGCATCTAAACCTTGAAATCAAACTGACCTAAGTCCACATCAAAAATATTCAGGGCATCTGTGTTAACAGCTTAGATGAAAATCACAGTTCTTAAGTATTTCCAATGATAAAATACTAACTTGGAGTGCTGTTAGATATTTTTCTGTCACCTTATGGGACACATGACCATTGGACTGGATAGAGCCTTGCAGATCACTGCAACTTACAGATCACTTGCCTGGAATGGGGAGAAGTAACTTCAGTAAATGTCTACTTTAGGAAGATTCTCTTCTACACCACACAGCACTGACATATAAATGTCAAAATATTCACCAGCAGCCTATGGGAAAGATTAGTAGAAGACTAAAATCTACAACTATAATTTGCCACAGAGGGAGAGGAACCAGGATGAAGAGCCTTACCAGTAAATGTTTTGTTAAGGAAACCTTCCAGGTGATGCTAAGAGGGAAGTCACATCTGTGTTACAAAGGAGGTCAAAAGAGAAAAACAATAGTCTCCACCTATCTAACCTCAGGGAGACATTTCTTTCTTCCAGTATTACACTAGCCAAGTAAGGAAGTAAAGTGGTAATTGCTTTAATCCCTAAGTCTGAGGGGATCTAATGTCAATAAGAACATAAGGACATGAACCTACATGCTATTTCCAGCTGTGTCTAATCTCCAATGTTTCAGAAGAAGTCAAAGAAGAAAAAAAAAACAAGAGCAAAAAACCAAACCACTAAACACAGAAGATGAATTATTCAGCCTATGGGGAAGGAAAAGAATTAAAACTTGAGAGGCCTTTCTGAGGGGAAGCTAGTGGGAACCCATATCAGATTATCACAGGATGGAGAAGGCACAATGACATCCTTTTTCCTAATTATGCGAGAACCTATATCTTCACTGATTTGAAGCATTCTCTCCACTGTCTACCTCAGGCATTTGCAGAGGAAGATGGCAGAAACGTTTCCCGTCTGAATGTGGATTCCTCTGTCTAGAAGATCTTTGTTGGTCTGTGAAGCTAGGATTGGTCCTTCAAATAGGCAGGCTGGGGGACACCTTCAGGCCTAATCCCAAATGTCAACATAGACATACCCCACGACACTTTCTCTCCACTATCCCATTATCTCAGCAATTTACAAGACCTAAAATATTTGTCACTTCAACACTCACACGAGTGCTATACACTGCAACAAGGAACTGATAAGCAGAGAGGATGAAGGGAGATTTTCTCCCTTGAAGTTTTGACGACGTCTTTGTATGTTTATTGAAAGGAAATTGGTGTTTTTTGGAGAGGATTCAGAGCACTTGATTGAAGTAGCAGTTGTGCAATGTAGCATTTATAGTTGCTCTTTAGAAGGGCCTGCTTCCCCCATTTATTCAGAGATGAGGCTCTCAAGACACTTTCTGTAACACATCCGTAACAGTTACACAGCAGGGTAATCAAAATATTAGTCCTACTTTTTCAATAATTAAAAAAAAAATGTGTATCATCATTCCATGGTCCCATTGCTGGCATACTCTGTCATTACAAAATGAGGGAAATAAGAGGCAGGGAGTAGGAGTGTCTCAAACGAGGATTGCTGGGCAGTGTGAAACCTCAACTTCTTCTTGCCAGAGAGAACGTTTGTGACACCACGCTGCAGAACTGAGACATCGGCCTGGATCTGAGAGGCAAATTGTGTTCTCTCTTGTGGCACATCCACTGGGATAGAAATGCTACAGTCATTTACCTCTGCAGAGTTGCTGTCTCTCAGGAGAGTTCGATGTCCTACAGAATTAAAATTTACAGAAGACCTGCTATATAACTGTGACTACTTTTCTGTGCTTATTTTATTCCAGTAGTTCCTAAGACACTATTGCTTGGAGAAAGTATTACACCAGGCAAGTAAGGGAAGTGCAAGTCCAATGTCAGTTGGTGGATACAGCAGACATCACTCAAGAATAGATCAGGTGTTGGGCAGCCTTTTTAATGCTACAGGATAAAATCTTCCTCTAAATATTAAGAGCTTGTTAGTGTTTTTTTTCTCACTTATACAGTCACACTAACAGTGAAATCAGGGTTGCTCTAGGTTCATGCCAGTTTGGAAAATTGAACTTGTCTTCTTTACTAGGCACACTACAAACTATTTAAACATCAAGTATAGTCCTTGCTATTAAAAGATGATGATGCTTGCTAGAAGGTCTAATTTAAGAATTTATAGCAAAACTAAAACAATTTCTTTACCATTCTTTCTAAAGATTGTTGATGTACTAACAAAAAAGTGTTGGCCAGGGTCAAACCACGACACTTAAGCAAAGCTCAGTGTTAAAGTTTGAGGTGGAATATCCACTCCAAACAATAAGCAGCTATTATTATTCAAGGCGAGCCTTACCTGGTCTTAATAACACTTTGTGGCAAAATTAATTTATTTTAAAAATTTCAGTTGCCATAACAACTCAGTGCAGTTGTTCATGTGACTTAACGAGATTCCAAAAGAACTATTTCATGAAGAAAAAAAACAAATGAAGATTAACTGAGAGGTGTGTGTTCTTTTCTGATTTTCATAGTCAAACATTAATAACTAATTGATGAAAATGCTTCCTGTAAAAGCAAAAATGTTCTTATATTCAGAACTATTGTATTCCTATTATATAATCATTGGAGTCTTCATACTTTGTAGCAAATAATGACTCAGTTTGAGATATCTACATACTGTACAGCATCATGCTAAGCAGTTGTCTTCTGCTTTGTACCCATCACTCTCCCCCTAAAAGAATGAATGTCCACAGTGATCTGTCCCTTAGCAGCAGCGACTGCTGTTCAGGGAAGAACCACACAGTAGTATAATACCCAAACTGTTTCATGGTCATAACCATCATCCACTTACCTCTTATTTATTAATTATATATTTGCAGCTAGACGAATTAACAGGTAGATCAGACCAGAATGGCAGCCCAGTTTGGGTTGTATGGGGGAAAGCAGACGTGGCCTCACCTGCTGTCTTGTCTAGCCCTGCTTGGAGAAGTGCTACCAGCAGCACAGTCCCTATGTGCCCATGTGTGAGGAGCTGACACTGAGCTGCTTCTTTGCCCATGAAAGGAGTGCTCGTGTGACCTCCAGTCTGTACTCAACATTACTAGTCTGGTCTGAAGACCCGTAATCTCTCCAGGCAGAAACATGTTCTCTTTCATTAACTTCAGCAGAACAAAAATTCTTTGAGCACACTGAATGTTATTCATGAAAGTGAAAATAGCTGCAGTAGTAGTCCTCCATGCACATACATATAAGGATTAGTCACAATAAAGAACCCATCATACATCAATGATAAGCATAGAAGTACTAGGACAGATGAACTGTCATACAGAATCTCCTATCTCCTGTGACAGTTTTAGGAAAATCTCTCTCTACAGTCCTTTTTCTTGAAGGTGAAACATGGGCTTTCTTGTTAGACTGTCAACCACTGTGGTCAGTTCCTAGTCCCTGACTGTGATTTAGATACCGATTCTCTCTAGGCTAGACATGGTGATTGCTCAATTCAAGCCTAAGCTTTTTCACAGAGGTTATTAACAGTCAGAGCCATTCTGACCTTTTGTCACCATATCAAAGTGCTGGATCAGAAGTGACTGGAAAGCTGCGGCATGGGGATTTGCATGGGGAGAAAGCAATATTACAAATATTCCGTCCCTGGAAGTTTTTAAGGCCAGGCTGGATGGAGCTCTGGGCAACATGATCTAGGGGTGCATGTCCCTGCCCATGGCAGAGGGGTTGGAACTAGATGATCTTTAAGGTCCCTTTCAACCCTGATAATTCTATGATTCTATGATTCTAAATTTCATTGTTACTACTATTACTACCTCATGTTAATTAAAGCTGACAGAAAGAATTGGAGGAAATAATTGATAATGGCAAATTAGGCTTCTTTTTATGTTTGTGAATTAATTCTGGACGTTCTACAATTAGTTTTAATATATTTATTCTTTGATAATAACTTGCAAATGATTCATAAGCTACTGAAGGTTTGAAGAACAGTTATGGTTATTTCATATTCAGAATCTGGAGTATGTGGTTGGCATTGGTTGAATGGATAAGCCATGTGATACTATTTTAATATGAATAAATGAAAGTGGTTTGGGATGCAAATATTATATTTATCAGAGCCAAATTTGCTGATTATTCACATTTTTTATAATTCATTTAAAAGCCATATTTCTTACAAACTTGACTGCTAAGAAATATGACTGGGAATATATGGTATTTCATGCAAAGCAATTCTAGAGTAAATTAATTCAATATTCATACGAACTGTCTTAGGAAAATAATTTCAATATTGTCCTAAGCATAAGTGTGTTTCCCATCAAAACCAGAATAATTCTGAAGATTTGGTTAAATAATAATATATTAAAAACATTATAGCAATAATGATAAGCATTATAGTGATAATAAACAGATCAATTAAAGGAAGAAATTCACATCAGGCTCATTAGTTGATTTGTTTATAGCTATACAAGGACTTTATAGTTATTGTATCTCTTTTTCTTTAACACACTATTCTACAAACTAGAAGTTAATTTAATCAGTCCAACAACATTATCCAAATGTCATTCATCCAGTTTTGAATTTATGTTGCTTTTTAATTTCAAATAGCTTTCTCAGTAATCTGTTTTTCTGCGAATTTATCAGGCTTTTATTTCTGGCCTATAACCTATCCAAATTATTACTCTAATTCTGTTCATATTGGCACATACCACATTCTGACTTTGCATTTTCTCTTTTATGTTCTTCTATTCTAACTGTTATTAATCTTCTGCTTGTCTCATGTGCTTTTCTGCTATAACAGCTGGGAATTTAAGCAATTCTTGATGCTTTGAAATTTGGCACTGATAGTTTGCCAACCAGGACAAAGATTTTTCAGCTGTCTTTGTTGTTGTATTCTTTTTTTTTTTTCTTTCTCAGTAAAGATGTTTTCATTTTATGTCTTTATGTACTGGTTAGTACAATGTGTCTACTATCAGTGCCTAATATTTCATGAATATGTAAGAGGTGCCATCACAATAAGCATTAGTAAACAAGATGAGGTGTAAGCACTCATACTCCATGTTTTCTTTAAACCATATTCTGATATTTTTGCCCTCATTGAATAAGTAGTCAATGAAAAAATAGTGTGGCCTCTTAGCAATGTGAGAAGCAACATGCAGATGTGAAGAATCAGTTGCCAGGCATAAGTCCCAACTGAAAGACTTAAATAACATCTGACAGCAAAGTGAGGAACTTGGAGCTTTGTGATGTTGCAGATGGTCTTGCCTAAGCAAAGATGAAGGTAATGGTGTCTATTGTTCTCTGAATTTGTTCTTGTTTGCTCTTAATGTGAATGGTAGAGATTTTTATTTATTTTTTTTCAGACTGCCTGAATTTTTTTTTTGATTGCTTTGTGAATGTTTAGCTAATTTGAGGAATTATCTGAAGTAGTAGTGGTAGTAAGAAGCTGGAGATTGGTCTAAAGTCCTGTACAGGGAGCAGGCAGTATTTGTATTTGTGGGGATATTTCATTGTTTATCTTTTTTGGGGGGTTTTTCTTCCCCTTTCAGCAACATTTTGGTAAGGTACTTTTCATGTTTGATGTTCCTGTCTCGTAATCTTGCTGTGTTTCCTCATGCAGCTGCTGTACTGTATATGACTTTGGTTACACGATGTAGGAGGGGCAAGAATTCCTGTAGGTAGTTTTGAATCCCATGGATTGACTGAGAGAACTGGGGCTGTTTGGTCTTGAAATGAGAAGTCTGAAAGGAGATCTTATTGATTTGCATAAATACCTGAGGAGTGCATGTCAAGAGGAAGGGGCCAGTCTCTTTTTGGTGGTGCCCAGTAATAGGACAAGGAACAATGGGTACAAGCTAGAGCATAGGAAGTTCCTCCTCAGCATGAGGAGAAACTTCTTTACTGTGAGGGTGACAGAGGCCTGGCCCGGGTTGCCCAGAAAAGGTGTGGAGTCTCCTTCTCTGGAGACTTTTGAAAACCACCTGTGTGCATTCCTGTGTGGCTGCCCTAAGTGATCCTGCTCTGGCAGGAATGTTGGACTAGACAGTCTCTGGAGGTCCCTTCCAATTCCTAACATTCTGTGTTTCTATGACTTTTATTCTTTTAGTGCAAGTTGGGGGGGGCTATATCATATAATGGTGTTGAAAGATTTCTCTTATAGCAGCACAAAAGACAAAGCTTGACTTTCTGACAGGCTTCAAGAGAATTTTGTCTGTTGTGTTTTGGAGAAGCTTAAGAAAATTGCTTCAGATAAATATTACAGCTTTAAGCAGTTGTTTTATAATAATGTATGCAGTACATTATTTTAAACAAACATAGCTAGGCTTTTTCTCATCAATTGTCCCAAGTATATAGAAAAATCAATACTGTTTTCAGGTCCCACTTATTTATTGCCTCTCAGCTCAGTGGTTGATATGGTCTGTGTTAAATTTTTTGTTTGTCCTTGTTCATCCTGCTTAGCAGCATGGTGCTCCAAGCGTGACTACCAGATCAAGCTGCAAGGAAAACCAGCTAAGTCATCTTTTGCTTGTTGTGGAGTTTGGAGAGCTCAAGGCTCTGTGAGGAAATACCTGCTATGGCCTTGATATGCTATTTCAGCAAGCTCAAACAAGCACATCTGCTGAAGGTCATCTGTTTTGCAGGCTTTGTCTTTTCCAGCCATGTCTTGGGTTATATTAGCTCACTTAAGCAGTGAGAGAGCTTGCTCTACATCACCGGTTTGCAAAACTTTTTATACTCAGGTTGTTCTTGTAATGTCTGGAACACTGACAAGGTTTTGAGGATTGAAAAAGTGGTTACATGGATATTGATACAAGAAGTTATAGGCTATGGTGTTTGACCTCTACTATTTTTATAATTAAAAGAAAAAAAAAGTATATTCATAACTTCCTATGTTTCTCAGTTGAACTACTTTATCTGCGTCCTTCTCCCAGCTCTCAGGAGTGGAAGATCCCAGAGGGTACTAATGCACCTCCCCTACAATATTGTGATGCAATGGCCTGCAGGTAGGTCAGTTTGTTGATACCATCATGTGGCCTGTGGTGGAAATACTGAAGTGCCCGGATCTTAGTGGGAGACAATAAGGAAGAGAAGGAAGAAAATAGCTGGCTTCCTTGGGAGAGTGAGCTGTAGGGCTGGGGAATAGGGTACCAGATGTTGCATGGCTCTGTCATTTCTGCAAGTATTGTTTAATATCAGGAAGGAAGCCTTCATTTTTAATGACCTGGCTATAGCTTTTGGTGCAGCCCCCATTGTTGATTATGAGCTACAGCACACATACTGCTTGGCGTGTGCATCTTCACCTGCAGTCTTGGTGTTGCAGGTGGTACTCATGGAAATTACAGGAACCAATGGTTCAGCTTCTTTAAGTTTTTGGTTCCTTTGAAGGAAATGCTCTGTTGCTACATTAATTACAAATGCAGAAGAAACAGTGATTAAGACTGTCACTAAGCTGACCCAAAAGAGAAGAGCATCTTTCTTAGAGAAGAACATTTAGTTTCTTTTAGTTTTCTTCTCCTGAATGGGAGGGGTGGCAATTTCGTAGTCATCTACTGCTGTATAGAACTGGCAGTACACTTGTTTTCACATTCTTGTGGACTAACTGATGACCTTAAAGTGGAATGTAGCAAACAGGATTGTAAACAATGGAAAAAGAGCTTTAACAATAGCTGCCTGTGCTTAGGTAGCAGACAGATGTGGGCTAACAGCTTTTTCTCTTCATAGAGATTCTGATGGGATTGGGGAAGAGGTGGTGGTGCTGCGATTTGTTAAAAAAAGATTTTCAACACAGATTAACAGCACGAGTTGGCAAGTGTAAAGCTCATCCTCTTGATTTCCCAATCTGACAATCTCTGATGTCATGCCAGTGGAAACAGATTTCTGTAACGTCAATTATATATAATGTTCAGACTGAATCTTTTGAATATTTATGATACTTGGCTGGCTAAAAAAGATTTTGCTGCATTTAAAGATAGACCTTCAGATATCAAAATCTGAGTTATCCTTTAAAAAGACCGTACAAGCAACTTAAAGCCTGAATTATACTACATTCTGCATGATAACTTTCTCTACCAATGCCTGAGCCTCTAGAAATTACATGGAAATGACAGCACTAGTCATGAATGAGCACTTTTTTCTTATCCTATTTAACAATTCTGAACAAAATCAAACTTCTCATTTTTATGGGTTTGTGGGTTTTCTTGGATTTTTCTTCCATCAAAGTAAATAATGAACTCTGGTAAAAATAACTAAATCCAGAATAAAATGCTGTATTATGCTGGCTGATATATGGAGCACTCCATGTTAATGTCGGCCTTTGAAGTTCTGAAAATTGGTCAGTTATATGATATGTATCTGAAGTCTCTAACTGGCCATCAAATTGTGTTGGGCCAATGGTCAGTGCTGGTCTAGTTTGAGACTTGTGAATCAGGCTACGCATGTGACTTGTTTCCACACAGGTTGCAATTAAAATATAGCTTGAGAAGTTCAGTTCTTGATAAGAAAATTAATCCTTGTTGTTACATATAGATAATTATTTTTTTTTTAATATTCCTTTTACTGATCCTTCTTTCCATGCCTTTGAACTTTTTCCCAGTAGTTCTGTTGGTCTCATGACTCCAAGTGTCTCCAGTCCCACAACAATTTTTTTATTTTTTTTTCTAAGATCCATAGAAACACTGTCTTTATATTGCAATCCCTTATTTTGGGAAACAGAAAATTAAAGTCTTTAGGTTAGCCTGTTATAGTTTTTCTGATTTGTTCCAGTTAAGAATCTAACCTTTAGTTAATGCAATCCTGTCATTTGGATACTTATTTCCATGTGCTTCTCTGTTGCATCATGTCTACTTGGAAAGGCACTGCGGTTCTCCCCTTAATATGAGCCATCTACAAAGTAAAGGCTTCATTGATAACTGTGGTTCGTTTGTCCTGAAGTTCACTACATTCATATGCTACTTGTCCTGAAAGGTCAGCTAGGGGTTTTGCTGCTTTTCAATCATCTTTCCATTATGGTGTTGACATCACTGACAGTTTTATTTCTGGCTCCTCCATCCACTGCCCTTTGTGTCACTTCACACCTCCTGTCTGACTCCTCAGCACATGAGCTCTACAGGATTCATTGGGGTTTGTAGTTACTTTCTTCAAGAGAAGGCTCTTTGTATGACTGTGTTAACAGGATGATGTTGCACAAAGGCAAAGGTCCTCCCCAAAACCTTGGCCTCGGTGTCTCTGGAGGAGCATGGGTAGAAAAAAAGATGAGCTTCTGATGGGGCATATTTTTGTGCTCTCAGGAGTAACCGGACCGTGTGCTTTGAAGTGATGCTAGTGGTGCCAAATACACCACAGCTAATGCAAAAGAGGCCCTCGCATCTCTTCCTAGACCTGGATGATCATCTGAGAAGGAAATGTTTCTCTGTTTCTCTGCTCAAGAACCATATGAGCTAACAAGCCTCAGTGTTGTGGAAGGACTCTTCTCATAGTTTTATTGGACTTGCTCTTAAAAGAAATGGTTCTATTGTATGCAGTATCGGAAAAGACCGTCTGTCTCACTGATCTTTCTTTTATTTTTCTTGTGACTTTTTTTCTAGCTTCACAAATTTTCAGCAATATAGGAGTTAAACACCACTCATTGCACAGTGGATGTGTATGGTAGGGTATAGGAGGTAAAGAAAAGAAAGAAAAAATCAATAGAACAGGTACAGTGAGATACTCCACGTTTATTAAGGTTGAGTTCTCTTGAGGTAAATGGCTCAGATCAAATTATGAAGATGTTTCAGAGTGCATAGACATAACATTATAGAAAACAAACTCTAAGGTAGTCCAGCCCCTTCTAGCATATGCATTTATAGACAAATAAGCAGTCAGGGACTCCCTGAACACTTACTCTTTGTCCCCAAATCCTGCAGTAGATAGAGAAACATAGTCCTGGCCAAGAGAAATGCTGCATGTCTTCCTGGTTTGCCGATTACTTCTGTCAGCAGCTCCTCCCCTGTCACCTGGAGACTTGCCTCAGGCAAAGTAACAACCAGGGTTGTAAGAACAGCCTGAAGAGCTGTGTATGAAGTGATGAAAAGATACCTCCTTCGCCTACCTGTTTGTACTTTAGAAACCAGCCAAGCCAGCTAAATTGCCACCATTGCTGTCTCCTCACTTTCCTGTTCATTATCTGCCTGGTAACTCTTGTGCTGTTTTAACTTTGACCTCATTTTGCATACCGAATGTTTTATTGAAAACCAGCAAGATTAGATCTATTCTGTTTTGTTGTTTTTTTTTCTCTCCACTATAAAATCAGTTGTTTTATCTCAGATTTGTGGCTACAGAATGGTGCATCCTCCTCTGCTTTCCTTTAGCAGTTGCAAACTCTCGCTTTTTGCTTCAGCTATGAGACATCTGGCTGAAGAACCAGCTGGCTCAGTTTGCTAAACTCTCAGAAAGCTTAATTTATTTATTTTCTTCACCCTCTAGAAACAGAGTTATGTGCTGGTTAAGTGGCTGAACTACTTTACTAACTGATCAGAGGAATCTCGGTGCCAATGTTGTGTGGAATGAGGCACTGCTCAGCCAGAGTGAGCGGTGAAAAATGCTCCTTATGCTGGCAGCAGTTACAAAATGATCAGATTAGTTCTTGCTAAATCTATACTGTGGTTTACTCTGCTTCCAGTTTGTGTTCGTCTCTAATTTGCTTTTCAAAATATTTTTCCATTCTACAGTTTTTTTCTTGTTTCAGAGTTGTCTGATTTGTTTCTCCTTGTGTGAACCATATCTGTGAACCATTTACTGTTCTCCAAGCATATGTTTACTCTCGGCTGCACTAGGTGTATTTAATATAGTGTTAGACCAGTAGCATGTAATAACCCTCTTCTGGAATCCAGGGTGGAAGTTATCTGTCTTTCACGTGGAGTGCATTGACTTCTGATATTTATTTATTTATTTCAAAATCTTTAATTTTTTCAATATACTTCATGGCTAAAGGAAAATGGAAATGAAATCTATTTACATTAGCAAGAATACCCTGTTGCTGTAAGTCAACATTTAAACTTTATCTCAAAATGCAAAATACATAAAATCAGTCTGATTGATGTATTTAGAGAGGTGTTGGCCTCTTTATTATTAGCTATATGTGTGGACCTCTTTTGAGGTAAATAATGAAATTAGGGCGATTTGGGGATTTTTGTGTTGTTTGGTTTTGCTTTTTTTTAAAAAAAGTTCTTAGTGAGAAATCAAATAGACACAAGACACTTGCAAGTTTTGTATTTTCATACCCATTAGCCAAGTTTTGCCTTGACTTCACAAGTAAAAGCAAGGAGGTTTTTAACATAGAGAACTAACAAAGTCCAAAGTACTCACTTTTGCAATGAAGAGAAATTTTAGAAAGTCCTTTTATTTTTCTAGACAAAGCATTAGAGTATTTTGTCGTGTAATCTCAATGGGTTTATGCTGACTTTACATTTCTGGGGAGCAAAGGATTTTTCTTCTTCTTGCTTTACATACAAAGAAGAGGAAATTAAAGATTCAAGTTAAGCTCTCTTCCTTTTTCAATATGAAGTGATTTCATTTAAGAATCTGTCATCACTATGACAAAAGATGAGGTCATACCTCTAAGTTGTTTTTTGTTGTTTTTTTGTTGTTTTGTTTTGTGGGGGTTCTTTTTTGTCCCCACTCTGAGCCTCTCCGAACTAAGCAGTTATTTCGTCTTTACATTTCCTTGTTCTGAGCAAGATGTGTCAGTCTGGAAGAGCTCTGGTAATGTGAGTTTTTGGTAAGTGCCTTTATGTCAGTTCTACAGACTCTAAACTTTTAATGAATTTCAAACTCTTCCTGTTGTGCTAATCAAAACAAGTATTTAATTTATTTACATTTCAATGGTAGTGTTTCTATGAAAGGAAATACGGAAGTTCTTGAGTATTTTGGTGTATTCTTTTTTTTTTAACTCATTCATAGTCTGAATCATAGAATTAAATAATTTGAAATGTTTCCTTAAAATAAAGGCATTTTTGCAATTTCACAAAAACTTGTAAGAAATACCCTTTTAAATTTATTCTTTGTTCAATATCAAACTTTTTTTTTAATTTCAGGAAAATAAGAAAAAAGACTTTTTGAAAGACCTATTTGAAAGGGGAAAGTGGTTTCTTTTTGCTTTTACAAATTTAAAATAGAGGAAAGAAAAAACACAGCCACTTATTTTTCACTGAAAAAAAATTCTTTATTAATATGATACTTTACAGCAGTGATCTCCAATATTAGACTAAAAAGAAATGTGTGGGACTCATGTGGCTTTTATAAGCAAAATTGGAGAACCACAGTACATTTTTCTGTTCCAGGAAGAGTGACATTTTCCCTCTATTTTCTCAACAACAAGTCTGACGAAGGTTATCCCTCAGGAGCTATAATATATCCTGTTTTGCCTTGTGTGGCATAAGAAGTTTTCCTTAGCTGTGGAAAACAAAAATTATTACTTTTTTACCCATAGCTCTGTCAACTGTTCTTTCTTCTTGGCTTATTCGTATGTATTGGCCTTCATGAATTCATTTAGACCAGAAACCTTAAGCTTTGCAGAGTACTTAAAGTTTCAGTTAATCCTAATTTGCCTTTTCTGGTGTATGGAGATACTTTTTTCCATACAGGGCAGCATAACCCACTGCATACTAATGCTCACTTTTAATACAGCTTCCATCCTCTCATTTAAGCACTGATAAAATACATCTTATGATGTAACAGTTTTTGTTTGTTTGTTTCTTCCTGCTTTATTTTGAGGAATTGAAGCATAGAAGTTATGTAATGCAGTAAAGAAATCTGAAGGAAAATTGAAGATAAATTGCTTAATTAATTGTGTATATATATGATATTCAAAGCACAGGTCAAGCAAACATGATTTTTTTTTTTCTACCTCCTCCTTGGTATCTTTACCAAATGATTTCAAGGCAAGCTTCCTCTCCATCATCTTTTCTTTTTTTCATGCTTTATACGTGTCAGTAGTATAGTGATGCAGCTATGGAATACTACTGCTGACTGTATGAGCAGGAGGAATAAACAATAAATGACAGCTATTAACTGAATACAGTGGCAGTTTTGTGAAACACTAACAGTCACTGGTAGCTGGTTTGTGAAATATCTTCAAAACTTTAACTTCTAGGTTTGCTTTGTTCATGAAACATTCTTCCTGAATAAGATGCTTGATTAAATTACCACATTTTTAATTTCTTAATTCAAGAACAGGCTTCCCTTTGTGTTGCCAAGCAAGGTACAGCCTGTCCAGAGGAGGAAGGAATGAGCCATGTATATTGCCCCATATTATTGCCACAGTGTGAGAAGGCAATGAATGTTCTGTTTCTTTACTGTAGCAAAACTGATGTCAAAAGAAATGACTGCATGCCATGGATTATGTGAGATATGGGACTTCATCGTGCTTCTCGCCCATCACTACAGGAAAATGAATGAGTGGCAGGGCACGGGGCAGTCTCCAAAACATGCGATACCAAGAATTCTTGATGTTGAAACTGTTCTAGGCTCGTCCATGGCTCACCTTGATCCTTAGTTTCCACTATAAGTTACTGGGACTGGGAGTTCTTTGCTGTGATTGCAGTAGAACTTGAATATACAGCAGAGGCTCATCAATGTCTGTGACATCAGCAACACAATCTCTGTTCTCCCCTTGCACCTTTGGTTGGTTAGCTGTCTGGACAGGCAATGAGTTCAAGTCAGGATTACAGACAGAAACATTAGCACTGGAAAAGCAAAAAGTAAACCAATGCACACTGAGAAGAATGAACATCAGTTCTTATTTATAGAAAGTGGGAAACAGAAAATATGGCTTTGCTTATAATGGTGTGAGAAAACTGTGCATTCAAGGTAAGTGGTTTCCTAGTTTGAGGCACAGAAAAGAAAAGTGAGAAACTGGGTGAATCTAGGTGAACACAAAACCAGGATTAAGTCTTGCTGTCTCCTGATGGGCCCCAGGAAACTGTGGTGTGCCATAGGAAATGCAGGCCAGCTAAACTCAGGCTGCAAGAGGGACCATGGTCATGGGAAATCCAAAGAACAGCTTTCATAGAGCGTATCGTCACCAGAATTGACCGAGTCTGAAGCTGAACATATAACACATGTTGGTTCACTTCAACACACCAGAATGTTGGTTTTATCTGAATTGAGAATACTTTCTGTCCTTGGAGTATTGATACATTTTGACAGAAACTGCATTTTTCCTTTTAAAATAATTTTGAAAGAAAACTCCTTGCCAAGTCAAAACAGGAAATTACCTTTTTAAATATCTTTAACTTTAAGACTTTTCTTATAACATGTCCCTGGCAGCATATGGCATGTTATTGTATGACTTAGATCACAACTGCAAACAAATGGCAACTCTGCTTATCAGTAGGTAAAGACATGGAGGGCAGTGTTCATCTGAGGTAGTCACCTTAGTAGCCTAGTCAATATAATCAAACTCTTCAGTATTGTTGAAGAGATAACTAAAATAAGTTGAATGATCATACTCTTTCTCTGTCCTTCATAAGAAAAGGTTTGCAGTTGATTGACTCCACTTAGTGGTGGAAGAATGTGATAATTAATTTAATGAAATATCTTTTTTTTTGTTTTTAATTGGTTGCTTTCTGCTCCCAAAAGTTCAAAGTCTCCACAAATCAAAATCTGAGATACCAAAGCACTTCTCACACTATATTAATATGCCATCAAAATAAAAACACTCCTTGGGCTCTGCAGCTGCCCTGGGGCTTCCTGGGTCAGTTGTGTACTTTATTCCTTCTGTATGGTGCACATTTAAAGCCTGTCCTAGCTCTCCCAGATTGAAAATGTGTATATATGCACAGGTAAGAAGAGTTGGTACTGTATTACTCTAGTATAGTATAGATTAACTTCTTTTTTAAAAACATCATCCACAAACAGAAATTTACCAGATTCAGTTGTGAAATGACTTTACATTTACAGCATTCAAGTTACACTATAGAAAAAGGAGGAAATAGAGACCTTCTGAACATTTTGTGCCTAATTCTTCTTTCTTAAGCCTTCTTTATTGCACAAGTAACCAGAGAGTATTTGCTGCCACAGCTGTTTCTCATGCATGATGTAATTGTTTTATTAAGTATTATTTGTTTGCATAGATCAGATTCTGTTATTCCTGTGGATGCACATTAAAACATGCCCTGTGCCACTCTGAGGCTGGGAATTTCAAAAGTTCATAGCATTGGTTTAACACTGCAGCACTGACCTAAATGGTAAAGGCTCCCATTGGCTCCCTTTCCATGTTTATAAACAGTTTATAGCACTGTGTGTAGACAAAAATAGTTGCCTTAACACTAAGGACAAGCCTAACGAGCTAATACAGTTTTACAGAAAAAAAATAAATAAAAATTTGCAGATGTGAGAGAAACGTCGCTGAGTAAATTCGTAGATTAAATCTAGAAAAAAATGTTAATTTTATGCAGAGTACAATATTTCTGCATATTTTAATTTTTTCTTAAATACTAACCAAACACAATTTGGCCACAACTACTTTGTGCAGTTTTAAGATGGCTGGTAGTGTCTAGAGTTGTGCTAATTAAAATACATCACTTTCAAATGACATTCAATTGGTCATTGTAGAGAAATTCCGATACCATGCTACCACACTGCCAGGGTTTGACAGGCACAGTATTTATGGGCTGTGAAGAAGAAAATGGGCACAGGACATAGAAAATAATGCTATCTGTGGCCCTGTCTTAATGCTTCTGGACTACAAAAGAGTCACATGCGCTTGCCTGAAATGCATTAGCATGGTTAGCATGCTTGTTACTTGGCATTAAGAAGGCTGTCATGTGAATCTAATTTTGTTGAAATCGTATGAAAATACCGATTTGCCTGTCAAGAGAGAACTTTAAAAATCTGTCAGAGGAAATGGATGAGGAAACACTGTAATGTATACAAAGTAAGTGTAAAAAGGCAGATCTTGACCTTTTACTCATCTGTGTTTTTTCAAACTATAAGCAAAGGTTACCCAATGGCATTCGCAAGCAGTTAACAGAAATACTTTTTCACAGAGCTCATGATTTCCTTGTGGAAATTATTGCTGCAGCCAATGGAGGATTGCTAAGCGGGACTGTAGAAAGCATTGCATGTTTTTGTGGATAGCAAAAATATCTACATGATTAAATGTATCTAGGGAAATATTTCCATATCATTCAGACAGCAAATCAAATTAACCTGATCACTTCTCTTGTAGATGGGTTATTCCATATCTGCTGTTGATGGATGACTTGTATCTTATTCTCTTAAACCTTCTGGTCCTTCTCCAACTATAACATACCTCCCTTTCAGTCTGAGAGCAACAGTGAAATGCAGTTAAAATTTGTCAGGTTTGCTCTCCTACCCACTCCTATTTATTCCTTCTTTTTCCACTGAGTGAAAATGCTTCTGGGAACTGCTGGTCTGGGAGCTGTTGGATCTGTTGTTCCCAAGCTGTGGTGGAAGTCTCTCAGATGAGGTATGAGTTTATTAATGGTGAGTAGCAATGTGTCTCCCTGGCTCTGTAATGTGGTTCCAGATGTGAATCTGCACCAAGTGGGCGCAATTCCAAAAGTGGCAAGAACCCTCCTCTAGAGCCTCTCTCACCTGTCACTCACAGCAGTAGGTATAGGATGAGATGGGTTATAAATCTCAGAAATATTGAGAATGCTGTGTCATTCCTTGCTGTGTGTTTGTTTTCAAGATGGGTCCAGAAAGACACAGCTAGAGAAACAAAAAATTCTTTTAATGACTATAAAACAAGTTTATTAAATTTTTCCACCTTTTGAAATTTATAATTTCTGGTTTAATTTTCTTTAACAGACAGATTTTCCTCCCTCTCCCTAGTGGCTTTTCATTCACAAACACATACACACAAAAAAATCTTTGTGCCCATCATCTGTCAATAGGCATAAGATTTGTTGTGTATCCAAACTGGTGTACTGGGAAGATTCAATCTATTGTACTACCTTTATATTTCAGCCATCCTGTTAAGGACCATTCACGATGTGGTGCAGCATGTGCTGAAGATCAAACAGTCACAAGTACATAGAACTACACGAGCAAAGAAAGATGTTTCTCAGTGTTAGAAAACTTAAAAAAACATGGCAGGCGTTAAACTGATGCTGCAGTGCTGAGGAGAATGGACAAGTTAGAAAAACTTCGGAAAGAACAGATGCCCTCTCACCTGGAAGGTTTTTTGCTTTTTATCAGCACATGTGTTGTGTCACTATGGGTTTTGTCAGTTGTCAGATGTCTAGTCCTGGAGGGGTGAGGTGGGAATGGCATGCTGAACCATCTACTTTTCAGGTGCTTTTCTCCCTTACGAAATGCAGAAGTCCAGTCAAATACCTGGATTCTTCACTAATGCATAGAGATAAATGGTTGTCCTAACTACTTAAAAATAGTATAGAAAGCTAACTAAAAAACATGTACAGAGCCCTCTGGGAAATGCTGTGGAGCAAAATAAAGCTGCAGAGTCCCGCAGGCTAATTTCTGCTGGGGCTTTGCCTCCGTACAAGAAAATTCATCTTAAAAAAAACAAAAAACCAAACTCATGAAGAAAAATAGCTCACTTAAACCAAGAGCCATAGCACTCCTGAAATGAGAGCATGCTGATAAAGTGATGTTGCATTTCCTAGTGGGTTCAAATGAATAACCAGTCAATCAATCATGCCTGGCTGTTTTCTAAATTTGCAATGTATCTGACTTGAGTTCTTTACCCATAGAATACAATTTTCTATTTCTCTGTCTGGTTTGATAACAGCTTATGTGATAGACATATACTCTACTTGTGTAAAATGAAGGCAGAGAGTTGCAGGAAGACATTTGAAACCAATTTTTAATAACAAATAGCAAGTAAGATTATTCTGGCTAATTGCATCGTGACTGCTTTGTCAAAGAATTAATGTCTAATAGTTAAAGGACACACCTTATGCTCCTGAGTCTGCACTGACCTACTTTACAGTCTGGGATTAATCATTTTTCTTTGGCTTTACTATCATTCAGCAACCAAATTGGAAATGCAGGACTGTAACCCTTCTCTTTTGGTTCATTTGGATTTTTAAGGGGTTTGGCTGTTTTAGTTTTGTTTTTCTGCTTTGAGAGGATGTGTACTGGTATTGCATACGTCTGTTAAAAAAAATATTCAGCATTGTATCTGGAATACTGTGACTGTGCTACTGGTGTACTGAAACTCTGAAGTCCTTGAGCATTTTCGATTCTGGCCACCACTTCTGCTGACTTTTATTTTTTCATTATTATTATTATTTTTAAAGAAACTGAATAAAGTATTGAGGGCATTTATCCAAAGATTTTCTTTGATTAAGGTGCAGTCTTTATTAGTTGCTCCTTAACAACTTGATCTCTATTATGACTTTTGTTTTTATTCAGACTTTTGATTTCCACGATACCTCTTCACTCATGAACTGTCTCTACTCCTTTGGTTTGCATAGTATGATTGGTTATATGACAACCACAGCTTGTTGGTAACTATACTGCCTAGAATGCGTCTCCCCTTATGGTCTGACTGAATTCTGGTCTCCTTTCAGACTGGAGAAGGCCTTTTGTCTTCTTTAAATGCTTTGCATGGGGGGTCCAACAGTTGCATTTGCTTATGTTTTGTTATTTTTTTTCCAGAAATCACTTTCTAATGTACTCTGATGTTGCTTTTTACTAATAGAATATCTTCAGTCATTCCTACTTAATTTCCTTTCTTTTTCCATTAAACTGATACAGAAAATGCAGTACTTTTTCTCTCATGTCAGCAGGATGGCCAACCTAAAATTTTCAAGCATCCAAAAGCTGTCTGAAGCAGCTGATCTTACCTTGCATTGTTGAAACCAGGGGATGATATCCCCCCTTAATCATCCTTTTTGTTTTAGTCTTGTAAGACACTATCTTGCAAACCTGTCTGGACAGTCCATAATCCAGGAAAAGTGTGTGGAAGAACATTAGACACATAAAGTTGTAAAACACGCTGGTGTCTGCTTGCTTTTTTGCTCACTGCTGGAGCCTGTCTCAAATATGACCACTGAAATCAAATGAGTCATTTACTCATTGCAAATAAGAGAAGAATCTGGCTTCAGAAAATTCAGCCACCTTTGTAACAAAAAAAGGTATGATATGACTCCACCCAACCAAAATAAACATGTTCCACCCAACAATTTTTTTCCTCCTTTGTGTTTAGGTTGTTTCTTTTCAGATGTAAAATGTGCGCAGTTATTTGGCTCCCATATCAGTCTCGGAATTATCAGCTTTTTATCAATCACAAAAACATGTGATATTGAGTTCTCTAAAATTGGGCAGTCTTTTTTTTTTTTTTTTTCCTATGGCATGAATTATTCTATAGTCCTCTTATTCTGGGCTGCTTAAAATCTACCCCTTTCTTACTGCATTCTGTTTTGTCTGTACTCCCACTCAGAGGTATTCCACTAGCTTATTTCTTTTTATTATTGTTTAAAGGGAGAAAGTGTTTCTAGTTGCCAGTTGATAAAATAAGAAGTGAATGGCAGCAACCTACAATTTTATGAAAGAATCTGGGTTTTAAATTTAAATGTAGCTGGCGTCACTTATCTTCGCATAGCTTCTGCCTATGTAGAAAAAAAAATCTCTCTTTTTATAACTGCTTGTCAGTTGAATAATAGAATGGGGGGAGCCAACTTGAAAGACATGGCTGATTGGTGCAATTGAAAAGGGCTTTACAATTAGAGTTCTGGCAGAACACAAAAAAGAAATTGTCTGGCCATGAAGAACGGAGCCTACTTTAGAATTCCCTTTTCTCAGCCAGATAGCATGCATCACTGTTCATGCATTCTCTTGACATTGAATAGAGGACTTCAGAACTACCACCCCAAATTATCCCTTACTGTTTGGTTCTATTTGTGATATTTGTTTGGGGGAGGAAAAAAAAATCTCTATTACTGACTGTAATGGCATGTGGCTAAATTCCATTCCATTTATGCACTTAATCTCTTAAGCTTGTTTCCCCTCCCTTCCTCTTTCCCCCCCCCTCCGCCTGATATTGCAACACACATTTTACTTTGATTAACTCTTTTTAGATGATGGGAAGAAATAAGATTCTTCTCTGATTCTCATCTTCCCTCCCTTCATTTCATTTTCTTTTTTCTTTTTCCTTCATTCCCCCCATGCCCCCGATTGGTTGTGTATGTGAATTGAGAGAGGAAGGAAGCCCTTGCAGGTGTGTTTTGGATTACAATGGTAGAACAATAGGGCAGCCTTCAATTAACTCCATACCTATTCACAGGGAATATTTATTCCCTTGTCTCCAGCATTATTTAATATTTGAAACCGTTGTCTGCTACACAATGTACCTGGTGATGAGAATGTTTTCAGTTCCATTTGAAACTCTTCTCTGCCACACAATTAATGCACCTGATTGTGTTTCTTTATTTATTCTTAAATAATGATTCATATAAGTGTCTCCAGGCACAAAACAAAATAGCAGAATACGTGCAATGGTAAGGTGCGTCTCTCTGCCTTGAAGATAGTATTGGGGGAGGGAGGAAAGATGTTGGTAATGGCATGCATTTGATTCTTTCTTGCATGTAAATTCTACACGCTAAATATTTATTTTATATTTCCATAAATCTTGCAGATTTAAAAGCAGCACTGTCAAGGTAGCTTTTATCTTTTTTACACTATATGTTTTTAAATTGCTGTTATATATAACAACCACTGAAAGCTTAACAGTGACATTTCTTTCTGACGGAAATACTTGCTGTTTGTAGTTACAGAGCTGCTCATTAGGGCTATTTTTATCCTTTCTTTTAAAGAATTATAGGAGAGTGTAAAGCTCCTGAATGCTGGCAGTGGCTGAAGAAGGGGAAAGGAAGGGTCAGCCTTAGTTCTATTCTTCCCTTTTTGCTACTACCAAAACTATTTTATACAGGAAATTTATATTCCAACATGGTGTTTTGTGGTGGTTTTTTTTGATTTTTTTTTTAAAGGAATGAAATCACACATCGACCTGTAAAAAATCAGTGGTTTTGTTAAAGGAAATGTCACAGATATTGTGAACAACATCTTGATTTGAGGCAAGGGCAAACAAATACTCAAAGATTGGGGAGGTGATGATGAAAAATAAAATTTTTCCCATGAGAGAGAGAATAAATTTTTTTTAAACATCTCTCCTCATGAATTCTCATGACTTGCTGCAGCCCGTTAAGAGAGTGTGAGATGGCAGGCATTGCTGGCTGCGTTCCCTGATCCCAACATTTCTTATGCAGCAAGGCTGTGAAAGAGGTGTACCAGTACTTGAATATTCAGATTATGCTATGGATCTTTTGTGGAAAGCCTTAAAGCTTTAGCATAATTTGAGGACAAGTCGACATTTTGAATTGTGGCAAACAATAAGAAGATTCTTCTTTTACACTTTTGAACTTGGGACAACATGGTTTATCTGATAAAAGCTTTGTGGAGGAAGGTATCTTATTATGCAGGCAGTTTAGCCTTGCTCCAGTGTCACGTTGAAGGCTTTCCCAATGAACACTCCTATACCTGAGTTAATAAATGAGAAATAAAGTGTTTTGAACTAGGAAGACAAAGGTGACAAAAATATTTGGTGGCAGACTTATTTTCGCTTTTGTTGTTGCCTTAGATCCTAGCATGGCTTAACTAAGGTAATCTAATGGGTCATCTGGTTTTGTACAGACCTTGGTTTTACTTTTCTATCACAGTACATGAAGTCAGTCTAAGACCAATTTCTAGGCCAGGAAAAAGACACATCTTTAGTTATCTGATGGTAGTCTTTAATGCATCAGCTTTATGCTGTTCAACCCAAAATAGCTCTGCACCATACTTGCAAAAGTTTGATCCCAGGAGGTTTTCTCTAAGTTCTGAATATCCACTTCTCGCTTCCTTCCCCTTTCAAATCTAGGTCAGCCCAAAGTGACAGAAATGCAGGCAACTGGAATCACTACCCACTTTGCAAACTTGGGCCTAAGCGTGTAATGAAGGATGATTGTGCTACCTGGTGTGAGCAAGGGAATTTATCTCAGTGATATGCTATTTTCCCTAGTGCATAGCTGAGGTTTCTTTGACTCACTTCAGATTCTGAGTGTTTCCTATTGCTCTGTGCGCTATCACAGGGCTGCCTTCTCCTTTCCAAGCATGTTTTCTTAATGCAATATTCTTGTAAAAAAAATATCCCCCATGAAAGTGGAGATACAGGTAGGTACACAAACAAACGAAAATCCAAAAGCAAGTCTAAATCTTCATTCAAACTCACCATGAAAGTGACCTTTGCTCTGATCTGTAAGACTGTGTCTCTTATCTGTAAATGGTATTTCTCTGTAGGACAAGGGTGCTGTTTAACTGTATAAAGGTTTTCACTTAACAATACCGTTTTTATGCTGGAGCTCATAGCAAATTTTAATCCCTCTGCAAAGCTTTAAATCCTCTCCCTCCTATGTAAATTTCTTCAGAATTTAAGCTTTCCTTCCATGGACAGAATTCATTTTTCTCTGTTTGTGAATCAGAAATAGTATTTCAGGGACATTGAGAGGTCAACCAGTCCAATTTCTCCCCCAGCTCAAGCTCATCTGCTGACAGTGCTTTGAAACATTTTTAAAAAATCAGACAAGGAAGATACTGTATTTTTCTTAGAAAATCTGTTTATCAAATTATCATTAAAAAGGTAAAGTATTTCTTTATGTCTCTTCCAAATCACTGGAGTTGCAGTTGACATCGGCATGGTGATACCTCCTCGAACATGCTCGTCAGGGGTGCAGTCCTCTTGGCGCTGCACAAAGGAAAACCATAGCCCCAAAGAAACACTGACCTGTCATGTTCATCTTAATGGAGGGTCCATGCTGAAGTTTGAATGGGTAGTGAGTTAAGCATCAGTGCTGTTGACAACTTCAGTTCTCCCAGTCTGGGCAGGAGCATTATGCTAGGTAATTTATCTTTGGTTGTTAGGTGCTGATGAGGAATGGAGATATAAAACAGGATGCAGCAAAGTTGGTCTTTCTCCCACCTGCTCATGTTTTGTGTCAAATTTAGCTGAGGAGCTGTTTTCATTTTCATCCTCGGAAAATGAATGAAAAAGTTCCGTATCACAAACAAAGGTAATTTTATGTATTTATGAATAGAGGCTTAAGATCTGAAGCAACATTATTTTTTTGTGTGTACAAAATAAACCCACTTTGTTACCATATGCAAATAGGTATTAATTATCATCATAATCAAAGAAAGTGAGATTCTTATTTTCTCTGAAATTATTTATCCCTCTCAATTCAGGGCACAGAGCAGTTTCTAATAAATCATTTAGGCTATTTATGTATCCTTCAAGTCTTGTTCTCCTCTTCAGCATCCTTGGGAAAGCTGTGAGGGTTTTTTTTCTGTCATTACACATATAATGGGTCAAACAACCAGTTATGAACATTAAGAGAAGTGGAAGGAAACAATAGAAGTTCTTCCTCATTAGTTTAATTTCTCACTCTAAACACCTCTCAACTCTATTTGTATTTAATACAAGTGTTAAATCTGGGTGGATTTATACTGATTATAGTCTGAACTGTTTAAGGAATCTCAACCCAAAGTAGAACTTTGTCTGTCATTAATTTGAATTATTTCCACTTGTGTCAGCACTATTTAAAAGAAATCAATGAAGGTTTCTGAAGAAAAAGCCTTGTCATCTACTCCCAAATGGACTAAATTAATTAAACTATTGGAGCCAAATCTATGACACGTTTTATATATTGTTACTTTTTATGGATTTGCTGCCGACATTGATTGGATTGAGAAGATGAGCTTTTCTAATAGGATAAAAAGGAGATTTGTTGAGGGTTTTTTGTTTGATTTTTAATGTATTTGTACAAATTAATGCCAACAATATAAACAAGAGATAAACAGGCCAAGACTTTGACAATTTCAGAAGAGATGTAAGAGATTTATTTTTTAAAAATTTAGTTCATCAGTTCCTAAAACTACAACATTTGGAAGATCTCTTTCAAGAAGCGTGTTAATGTACAGACAAATCAAACCCCTTTTTGACTGGAGATATGCTCACACACAGAGTTTTTCCTCCTCCAAAGGCCTGTTAAGTAACAATAGTGTAAGGGAGGGAAGGAACTAGTAATTCTGTAGGTACTCCTTTCCATTTTAAGTAGAGAGTTAAGTAGACTGAACCTCTGGAAGGTGTAGTACCATAGGTTTCACCTTGTCTTTGAGTACACCTGTAGATTTCCCTTGCAGGACCAAACGGTCCTGTAGCTGATACAACTCTAGGCATTAAGGGCAAGCCAAGCTTCCATCCAATATCTTATGTGAAGAGCATCCACTTTTTGTGACTGACGGCTGGTTATCTACAAACCTAGAGCTCAGTCTCCACACTGCAGCAGCACAGTGGGAGAGAGTGAAACAAATACCTTCCCAAACAGGCTTTGCCTGTAGCTCCTCAGGTGGGATCCTCACTCCCAGCAACTCTGCCAGCATTATGAAGAGCACCTCTGTGAGTGGCCACTTTACATCCCTCTCCCTGCCCTTTGCAGTACTTGGGTGCCCTCAGGTGTAGAACCAAGCTTGTCACCATTGCACATTTCAGACAGCAGTTCATAGAACCACGGAATCATTTAGGTCAGAAAAGACCTTTAAAATCATCGAGCCCAACCATTATCCTAACACTCCCCACCACTAAACATTTCTGCTTTTATGTAGGTTGATGAGCACAAGTGTGGCTGACTCTCCATCATTTATCAGAAGTCCTAGTTAACTAGGGAGGCCCCAATAGACTGGAGGCTAGCAAATGTGACCTCCATCTACAAGAAGGGCCAGAATGAGGATCCAAGCAACTACAGGTCTGTCAGTCTGACCTGGGTACCAAGAAAGATTGTGGAACAGATCACTTTAAGTGCCATCACACCTCACATACAGGACAACCAGGAGATCAAGCCCAGTCATCACAGCTTTATGAAGCGTAAGTCTTGCCTGACCAACCTGATCTCCTTTTATGGCAAGGTGACACACTTAGTGGATGTGGGAAGAGCTGTGGACATTGTCTACCTGGACTTTAGCAAAGCCTTTGACATAATTTCCTGCAGAACCGTCCTTCAGAAACTTACTGCTCAAGGCTTGGATAAGTATACTCTGCTCCGGATAAAAAAAAAATGGCTGGAAGACCAGTCCCAAAGAATGGTAGTGAATGGAGTAAAATCCAGCTGGTGTCCTGTCACAAGTGGTGTCCCCCCCGCCCAGGACTCAATACTGAGGCCTGTGCTTTTTAATATCTTGATTAACGATCTGAATGAGGGAATCAAGTGCACCCTCAGTAAGTTTGCAGATGACACCAAGTTAGGCATGTGTGTCAATCTACTGGAGGGTAGGGAGGCTCTACAGAGGGATCTAGGCAGGCTAGATCAATGGGCCAAGACTAATTGTATGAGACTCAACAAGGCCAAGTGCCAAGTCCTACACGTGGGTCATAACAACCTCGTGAAAGTCTACAGACTTTGGAATGTGTGGTTGGAAGACTGGTAGTCAGAAAAAGCCCTGGGGGTGTTGGTTGACAGGCAGCTGAACACAAGCCAGAAGTGTGCCCAGGTGGCCAAGAAGGCCAACGGCATCCTGGCTTGTGTTAGAAATATTGTGACCAACAGGAGGAGGGAAGTGATTGTCCCCCTGTACTTGGCACTCGTGAGGCTGCACCTTGAGTCCTGTCTTTAGTTCTGGACCTCTCACTACAAGAAGGACAGTGAGGCACTGGAGTGTGTCCAGAGAAGGGGAAGAAGGCTGGTGAAGGGTCTGTAACACAAGTTCTATGAAGATAAGCTGAGAAAACTGGAACTGTTTAGCCTGGAGAAAACAAGGCTGAGGGGAGACCTTATCGCTCTCTACAACTAACTGGAAAGGGATTGGAGAGAAGAGAAGGTCAGCCTTCTCTCCCTAGTAGCAAGCAACCAGACTAGAGGAAATGGCTGAAAGTTGTGCCAGGGAGGGTTTAGGCTGGACATCAGGAAGTTCTTCACTGAAAGTGTCATTGGGCATTGAAACAGGCTGCCCAGGGCAGTGGTGGATTCACCACCCCTGGAGGTATTTAAACAATATGTTGATCTGGTGCTTAGGGACATGGTTCAGTGGTGACCTGGCACTGTTAGGTTAATGGTTGGACTCGATCTTAAAGGTGTCTTCAGCTAAAGAGATTCTGTGGCTGAATATCAACAAGCATTTCCATTATTCCTGCAAAATCCTATCTATTTCTAGGTTATAGGAATCATCAGCCATTCGGCAGGCCTCCAAAAACATATACCTAAATCTCCATGTCTGTACAGAACATAGTAGAGTGGGATCTTGACCTGTGACTCAGACACTTAGACAAGGAAGACAAACAAAAAAGTTGAATAGCAATAAATAACTGACTATATAAGAGACTTTGGATCTCTGTCTTATTTACAATAAAGACTGGGCTTTATAAATATGCCTTGAGTTGCACAAAGATGCTGTCATGTAACTGAAAGGAGACATATAGCCTGTAAAAGTTTCCCAATGTACATTCTGAAAATGTTTTTTTTACCTCTGATTTTTTTTTTCAGGAAAAAAGTGTTTGCAGCCCTGGAATATCTTGCCAAAGATAATGGAAAAGCAGAAAAGAAGAAAAATGAAAAAGAATGTAAATGTCCACTTTAATTATTTCCCTATCTTTTGACTAGATAGGTTTGCACGGTTAATTGCAAAAATGATTAAGACAAATGTTATTAGTCACCATTTAAATCCTTTTTAGAATAGGAGAAATGTTGATAACAGAAATAAGCTTATCCCAGGCCAATGCATTTTAGCAATAATAGATTTACTGACTAGAAGGTAAATGAGGGAGCAAAAAAAATGAAGAGCTGCCATAAAGTTGCAGTTGGAGCAGTTCTCCAAACACTCAGAAGGAATGGGGTAGTCGAAGGAACATTGGTTGAGGTTTTCTGAATTTTCACCCTCTCTTTTTACAGTGAACGAGTTGTATCTGGAAGAAACATTTAGTAATTTCCTAACATCGTGTTAATTTTCGGTGACAAAACTCTATTGAACTGCAGCATCTATGCAAGAATCTGAGTGAAGAGTAAAGGGAAAGATAATAGTTCTCACTATGGAGAGGACTGAGGAACTATTTTTCCTGACATATATTCTGATATTAACCATGACATGAAACCCTCGGTGTGCAGCTAGTTTCCTTTTAGAAAAATCAGAGTACAAGCAATAGTGTCTCCCAAAAGTTTTTTGCTACTTCTGTATCTGTTTCTTTCACTGTTTTCTCTTTTTCTGCTATAAATGGGTTGGTGTCTATCCAGTAAATGTCTTTAAATTTTTTATTTTCAGTCTTACCAGTTGTAATTCCGTCATGTTGATTTTCTCCCTAAGGCAAATTGTAAATTGAATTATAGCAAGAAAAAAGACATTTGTAATGTTGTAAATACAGTAGGAATCTGCTTAGGTTTTTAATTTAGTATTTTTTTTCTGGTTGCTTTCACAGGTTGAACATTCAATTGGGGATATTCTCTGGTGTAATAATTGACTTACATAGGCCTCCAAGTTGCACAGGTTTTTTGTTGGCTTTGTTCCAACAGATCCGTGTCATTCAAAATGCTAAAAGAATCAGTGAATCAAAGACTGATATAAAGCTTCAAAAATTTTTCGGGTGCTTGTATGGCTGATATGGAATAATACGTAATTTTATTTTCCCTTCTTTTAGCCTTCATGTACTGTGACTAGTTGCTGTGTTTATTTTTTAAATAATGTTTATGGCTCTTGGCATTCTCTGAGTAAATCAATAAGATCATGTGGCCATTTACATTATTTCTGGGAAAGCTACTGACACTTTTAGGATATTCTAAGGCAGGAATTTGTGTGTGACCAGGTTGTTTGTCCATTCAGTGTGAAGGCAGAAGGATGAAAAACAAGCCAAACTTGACATTTTTGGAGACTATTGTGTTGTTTGTCTCATAGAGAAAATGAGGTTGACATTTTAAAGTATGCAATGAATGGTATGTAAGTAATGCTGTGCCACTGATTTACTGTGCAATCAGCCAAAGTGATCTGTTTGATTTCACAAACAGCAATTTCTGGAGATGTGGGCAAGGCACAATAAAATGTTCTCACAAGCTAATAGGTGTGCATGGACGGATTCAAAATATTAGTTAATAACAGTACAAAATATTTCCTGTTTTTCATCCTCATCCCCATGCTGCCAACTTAGGAAGAGCATGAACAAGTCTGAGAAAAGTTTCTTTATATATTCCTGCCTGTGCATCTAATGCTTTTCCCTGGGAAGGAAGGTACCTAATGCTGCCGAAACAGCCAGTGGAGCACCAGCCTGAGCTGAGGGCTTGCTCAAAACTGAATTTGTCTCCGTTATTCTGTAAGAATCCAGACTTATAGCACCCAGTACCTAAGAAATGCTGCCAACATCCAGTAGTGACTAAACTAGATTCACATCCTCCCACTCCAATGGAAGCTTCATAGGAAAAATTTTGGCCTTACTGTGTCAGAGAAGAAGGGATGAGTAAATGGAGAACATTTTTTACTGCCTTTCCTTTTGAGTACAATTGTACACATGAGGGTTTGCCATAGGTTTTGCCACTAATGTTACTTTTGCTGGGCAGTTGTGATGTTTTCATTTCTGCTTCTTTCTTATTTTTCTCCTCTTTGTCCTGACATGGTGTTTATCCTGAATGGAAGAAAGAAAAAGAAGTAGAAACTGCACTTCTGTCAGACTTAATCTCTGGGAAACAGGGCATTTCCCCTGGTAAATCCACTGCTGGTGGCGTTTCCAGGCTTGTGACTGCGTGTCTTTATGAGCTCTTCCAAAGGAGAATTTCCTTGAAGAAATATGAGAAATACGGGAACTGCTGTGAGAACTGGTCCAGCCACGTCCCCTCACCCCTTGCTACTGCAACCTGAATTCATGACTTGGAGTAACCCCCTGTTTCACTCCAGACCATGCAATTGTAGCAGCATAGCTCTTCATTATCACTCTGAGAGTCGCTGACACATCTGGGATTTTAAATCTGTGTTAAAATATGTCCAGCTTGGAATTATTTTTTTTTTTGGTATTAAAATGTGAAGTGTTAGGAAACATTATCATCAACTTCTTACCTCCAACCAGAGCCTTGTTTGTGAGTAGGAAGTGTGAATGGGTTTGGATTCCAAACACGCACCCGCCTGCATGCCTGGGGAATCTTAATTAAGAAGTATGCCACCAGCCCCTATACATTTATTTTTCTTAAATATATTCCAGAAAAATCTGCTAGGTTTATAAAGATTACCATGCCATTAAATCATAATAGTAGAACAGAGATTTTAGTGAACCAGAAAACAAGCAAATGAATAGAGGCAGAGAGATGACAGCCTGCTGTGAAACCAATGGTTACAAATTGGTTTCCTCTAGTCACAGTTGCCTTTAACTGCTTTAGATTCTCAGCAGCTTTTCATTAAGAATCTCCATGTGCCCTTTTAGTGAAGAAAGAGCATGATCCCTTTATTTTTGGAAATGCAGGTACAATGCACATAATATCAATTTGAGATTGGTAAATTGTTATTTAATATCTTTTAGGGGGCCAGTTTCTTTACAAGGCTAGGTGGGTTTCCAACAACATATGAATAAGCTGTACAGTACAGTTATTTTTACGGTATTTAAGCAACTTGTGATTAGGCCTCATGGAATAGCATTTTCAGTATTTTAAAATCTTTTGTTTGTTTTGGGTTTCTTCCAATTTTTATTTTTCTCAGATAGGAATGTCCCCAAAAAACACTTCTTTTATTAAAAATTATTTTTTTTACTGGAAGAATTATGGTCTCAAACTATTTATATTTTTTTGTCTTGGATTGTCCATATATTCAGGTTAGACTTTTCCTACGCTTTGATATATGAATTTGCATAGTCCTGAAGGGTTTTTTTTGTTCAAAGTTTTATTTTCAAAATCAGTATTTTTGCTTCTGTTCTTTTTTTCATAGAACAAAAATTATTTCCTCGTAAATCCCAAGAACTTACTCTTTCATTAGGAATAAAATACCACATTTATGGATATTTCCCATAAAAACCATCACTGATGCTCAGTGCTGCATAAGATTTGGATCTGGTCCAGGTATTGTTCACTGCTATTCAAAGAAGTGGTAATGGTAGGAATTTTCAGTGCAGACAGCACTGCCAGAAAAAGCAAGTAATCCTGCATTTCTGGAAGTAACTGTAACTCAGAGATTTTCCCAAAACTCTGAGGTTAATTTTTGGTTAAACAGCTGCAGACTTAGTAGCTTACCTAAATAAGCTAATCCTGATGTAATAGAAATTGTACAGTAATGCTCAGAAGAGAACCCTTCTTCCTTAGCAGGATTTATGGTATGGAAATTGCTGAACACTTCATAGTGTGCTAGTTTGTGACCTGGGGTTCAGAATTACAAAGGAATTACAAAGATATATGATACTACAGGACAATAGTTTAATTTCTGAGGTTGTCTGAGAAGCTATAAAGTTAATATCTCATCTTTTCTTCCACCACCTACTAACCCACAAGATCAAAGTGGGTCACACAGTCTTGGAAATAAGGAATTGCCTAATAGTTATGGACATCATTCCCTAAATTATCTCTACGGGGAGAATAAGGCTTGAAGAGATAACAACATATGTGATAGTTCAGACACAGTTATAGTTCCTAGTTTGGGCAATTAGGCAAGACCTGAGCTAACCACAGAGCTCCCCACAACTTTCAGCTACAGGCGTGACCTACTTTCTGTGGATTTATTCAACTCCTGGAATTCAATGTTCTATATGAACGGAATTCATGTAGAATTTGAAATGTTTTGGTCCAGGACTCCAGCTTATATATGTATATCTGAGTAGATTCACTAAAGGAAGCAGCAGTTTGAATCTGACTACATATCTTCATCTCAGCACCTGGTGATCTGAAACTGTGTTTCAGTTAGTAAGAAATTGGTTGCATGAAGTTTTACTCATACTGATTTCAAGGTGGTTTTGATCCCAGCCGTATCAATCAGCTTTATAAAGACAGGAAACTCAATTCAGGGGAAATTCTAAAACACAGAGCTGGAGTTTAACAACGCTGAGCACAAATAAATTGATCTCTGCTTGGGAGTATGTTTGCCTTGACTTACCACTACTGTATTTTGAACTAACACCATCAGCAATTTGCTGCAGCTGCTCTGGCTTGACAGAAACATGAGACTGTCACTGAGATTTTACAGTAGAGCTGCTCTAGAGATCTTAATGCTTCTCTGTATTAAGGTTCTTGTTATCTCCGTTAACTTTTATTTACCCTACATGTCATAATGTCCTGAACTAGGCTAACGGTGCAAAGGACATTTGGGGCCCACAATGCTCTTTTGTAGACTTGCCTGGTAGGAACGTCAGGGTAAATCTTCAAAAAGCAACGTTCAATAGGGAGGCTGTTAAAGAAGCCTGAGAAATGCAAATCCCATTTAAATAAGGAAATGATGTTCTTCAGTGATCTCAATAAGACCAGCTTTAGCAAGCCAGGAATGCAAATGAAATCAAAAGACATACAGTCTGGCTTGACTGGCAATAGTACTGTATGTGTCGTGGAGAAACTGTAAATGATAATGAACCAGAATGCCCCAAAGTTTTGATGTGAAAGGGACCAGCAGGGTGTGATTTGGTCGAGGATATGATTGGTTCTGGGCTGCTGAGAATATTTAGGAAATGACCCATCCTGCCAGAAAGGTTTGTGAGTACAAGCAAAGCAAAGTCAGAAGGGGAAAAAAAAAATCCCTGACATTTATGCTTATACAGCTACTGTATAAACTGAACTCATTATAGCCTCAGGGGTTTTTGTTGTTGATTTTTTTTTAAATGTCTGTCTCTCTCATTCAGAATAGGCCTTTGAGGGTTGCTGCTGTATTTATCCAGGCTATGGGGCCAGATGCATAAATTCCAACTCCCTCATCAAGAGTGTATAAAACACTAAATGAGAAAGGGAGGAACCAATCAAATAATGTGGGCAGAGCTGGAATCCATCCTAATTTGCTACATACCCTCGTCTAATTGATGAAGAAAGAATGGCAGAGGATCAACTGGTACAAGAGGATACAAGTGAGATGGCTGAATATCTTTGAGGCAGTTTTTCTATTAATAATACAAACACCAACAATTACAATTCTTACTGTTTATTATCCTTCATCACTTATCTATTATAGTTGTACCCATTTCTGCATCAAAGACCTCATTGTGCTGGGCTTTATAGCAGTATGTATCAAAGAATGTCCCATCCAGACATTTTGAATTCCTGTAATATACACTGTACACACATTGAGCAAAACAGCCACTGATGGTTTTGATATACATTGGCTAAAGGCTTGTTTCACTTGTAATAAAAATGTTTGTACATCTCATTACATGGGCAAAATCATCTGCATACAGTAATTGAAAGAGACAACATACTAAGACCTATTTCAGCAGTGGTTTACAATCATTTCCGATGATGTATTCCACTACTTCAAGGAGTGCAACAGTCTAGTTTTGGAAGTTGAAATTTGTATCTGGAAAAGAATGTTAGTAGTTATGTATTCATAATGTTTTGGTAGCTCTGATCAAAATAAACCTTGCACGCTTTCAGTGTCACTCTTGTACAACCACTAGAAGGTGAAGGTGAAGGTGAAAGCTACTAAATACATTTGTTTTGTTCCCGAATTGAGAAAAATGCAAAATAAAATAGATAATGAGTTGCATTAGAATTTCAAAGTCTCCATCTATATAGTTAAATAAGTGAAAAATTATATCATTAATGGTTATTTTAAATTCTAATAATGTTCAAAAATGAAAAAAAAATAGTATCAAAGTCCTGGAAGTTTATCAGTTTTTACTGACTGAGGATCTGTTCCATGTCCATTGTCTTGATGGTATACTCTAAACTGGAAGAATGCAGAAATATTCTGCTCGATAATTTTAAATTATTTGGTGATAAACATGCTACTTTTTAATGTGGCATAATGCAGTTATGCCTATTATAGAGGCATTCCAGTTATTCTAAGTATCTTTAAAAAGATGTGTATCAATTTATTCTAGCACTAAATCCTAGATTTACTTAGATCTTCACGAGATCAATTGTGCAGCTTTCTAAGAGGAATTAATATTAAAGAGCTGATATCTCATACAATGCCTGCAAAGATTAGAATAGCTTACCAGTGTACATCAAAGATTTATCCACCTTAAGCTGCTACAAGAGAAGTTATTTTTTTCACACTTACACATGCTACGCATGTATAAGCGAGTAATGTTAAGGTGACACTGCAGAGAGGTGAGGTGTATCTGTTGCCAACAAAGACAATATACAGATGAGAAAAAGCTATTTTAGCATCTATATGCCATTTTCACAGTTAACAAATGTAGGTGGAAACATTTCTGTCTTAACATAGGAATATTTATTTGACTATTCTTTATCTATCTGCCCTCCTTACCCTAAATGTAAAAATGATTATGTGATTAGGTGACATCCTCCTGCAGATGAAAAGAGAATATATGTCCTATAAATTAATTTTATTTGTCATTTATTGCATTGTGAAGGGATTTAAATTAAATTCACAGCTAAAGAAGTGTGTTTAAAGTGTTACCAAACACAACAAGCTGCAAGGACTTTTAGTATACAATTGGTGATAGATTCTCTTATGTGTCACTGCTAATGTTGAGTAAATGGGGAACTTCCTCACTTTGGGAAAGGAATGCTGCCTGTATTAAGGAGAAACACATTGCTGACAGCAGAGTTAGACCCTTCTGTGTTGTAATAGTTATTTCCAAGTGTTTTCTCAAACCCTGTTATAAATCATAGAACCATAGAATCATAGAATGGCCTAGGCTGGAAGGGACCTTAGAGGTCATCTAGTCCAACCTCCCTGTCATGGGCAGGGATGCCTCTCGACTAGACCTGGCAACACATGAGAAGAGTTCCCAAAGAAGGCTTGTTGCCTGGACACTCCCAGTTTTGAGCTCGTCATCTGGGAAGGTACACTTTTGATGAAGGTACCTGAATTACCTCCTTGTAAAAAGGCCTTTTTTGTTCTTAACCCTGAGTCGAAGGCTTTCAAGAGAAGTAATTTTTCACAGTCAAGTTTGATATGATGAACTTGCAGTGCCATTCTCATTGTTCTGAGACAACAGCAATTGTGGTTCTAGGTGTCTCTATAGGACTTTCCAAAAAGTCAAGCATAAATGAACACTTGACAGTTTTTCCCTCAGTTTCAACTCTTGACGAATATCCTTTGAAAACTACATCAAGATCTATGGTGTAAATCATGCATGTAAGACTATTTAATTTACTGAATTTGCCATGAATTCTTTCATGGTCCATGCGTTCAAATACTGAGTTGTTTTGGGCAGAGTTTCTATATTATAAAAATTCAGAAATACACTAAAGCCCACTGCTGCATGTCTTACGGGAAAGTTCTATTGTTGATAGCTGGGTAACAGCAGGCAACAGCTACTGTTACTGTCTATTTTTGGATTTACAACTCTTGTCTTAGGCATTAAATTAATTGAAGTCGTGGTGTAGTGTCAGCCCATGATTTGACACAGAACCTGACAAAGAAGATTCTTGGATAAAAGCAGCAATGAAAAGCAGGTTAAGGGTGGAGGGGGAAGGACTGTATTGTTTGTCTACATTTTAGAAACGAGGCTTCCATTCCAGGAAAAATCCAATTTTGAAAAAGCAACGAAGCAAAACGGAAGACATAACCAATCTCTCCAATATTACAACAGCTTAATCAGAAAAAAAAACATATTGTTAATATGTATTTGTTTAAAAACTGGGGGAAAATTGGAACAAATATTGTTGTGACTCAACTACAAATCACTAACCTTTGGGGAAAGAAAAGTGTTGTTCAGTTCCAGCTTTAAGACAATTTATTGCAACAAAGTTAATTAAAGTCTATATAGGCAGAAGTTTCATCCTCATAAAATTTCCTTAAGTCTCAAAACTTAGCAATATTCTATATTGAGATAAGGGGAAAAGTAAAAATTCATTCTATTTAGTGCTAATTAATGTCCACATTAGAATATTGTTAGCAATAGTGTACATTGTGATATACTTTTGCACATCATACTGATTTCTTAGGATAGCTGGGGATTAATCAGCTTCTGGAAGAGTTACTTGCTCTTCATCTACTAGAGATGGAGGTTAGGTATTGAGTTTAGACAAACACTGAACTTCTGCACTGTTGAACTTGCATCACGACCCTCAGTGTAAGCATAGTTCTCAAGGCTGTGGAACAAGACAGTCTTTGGATATAGTTTGCTCTTATACAGAAATTCAGAACTGAGTCTGTCTACACCTTTGTCAGACTTCTCAGTGGCAAATTTCACCTATACTAAAAAAAAAGATTTAATTTAATTCAATGAAGATTTTTGCCATTTCTATGCAAACACTAAAAGATAGAAGGCACTGATAGCTAGTGATTGCTAGTGACAGCAATTGATTTTGATGTCACTATTTAGCAAATTATCACTCATGAGGTAAGCCCCAGCAACTGGTGTATGGTTTTAGCTCATCACGACTGTGCTGAACTAAAACACATCATACTGAATCATCTAATGATCCAATCCTAAAAATCTGGATCCAGCTGAGCATCTCAATATTCTGCACAGTACTGTGAAGTTTACTGCTAATATAGCATTTTGCTTATGAAGCTTGATTGCTGTTTTCTTTTGAAACATATTAACATAAAATTTTATGAGAAAAAGGTGTTTCCTTAAATGATATCTTCACTGAAATTACATAGAGAAGAAAAAGTAAGTACCATTTCTTCAAAAAAAAAATCTTCCTAGATGGTATAGAGTGGGGACAGTTTATGGCTACCTGTCATTTCTACTGTAGATCTACTTCACACATGTGGACTCTGCATTGAATTTAAGCATACAGCCGTTAATAAAGGTTTATGACTGTGTCAGACATATCTATCTTAATTTATTGCTAAGTATTTCTGGCAAATAATTTCTCACCATAGGTGGGTCATAGGCAGGTTTTTGACAACATTCAATAGTGGAAATAAAAAATGAGAGTTATACTGCCTTGTTTTCTTCTTGACTGATGGATTACCAGGTGTTTTCTCTGGTCTTTGAAGGAATAAGTGTAACTGCTGCAAGAATATTGTAGATGGTAGCATTTATGGGTCGAAAACTGTCAATTATTCTCTGATAGTTGCTTAAAGGTTATCAATTTAACTTCCCTTCTAAGAAAAGCTGCGTGTTAAAATATTTGCAGAGCACAAAGGTAATAAAGAATCTCAAATATAGAAGAAATACACTGATAATTTTAGTGCTTCATAATAACATAAGAATATGACTAGATAGTGAGACACATCTACCCACCCCCCACAAAAAAAAAAAAGAAAAAAAAAGTTCTTTTAATCTGAATATTAAAAGAACTCCAACTATGCTGTGAGTTTTTCAAAGGCACTACACCAACCAAACCTTAAAAGTTATTTTCTTGGGTCACAGACAACATAACAGAAAGAGCAAGCAACTAAAACTTTGTGCTCAAACATCTTACATTTTCTTTGTTATGCAGTCTGTGTCCAAGACCATCCAGCCTCAAGATCACAGCAATTAATGATACTTGCTTATTCCTG
>NW_009717738.1:40184-46510 GCF_000703405.1 Apaloderma vittatum
CTGCAATACAGAGTTGGAAGAAATTCTCAAGGGAGGCAGGATATGCAGCTTTAAGTGCAAGCAAGCAGAAGAGGCCAGAAGCTCCTGCACCAAGTCTCTGCACAGCTATAATAAAAACCTTCTGCATAATAATACAGCTGATCTTTCATAGATAAACCCACTATCCCACTACCTTTTAGCAGCCTGTGCCTTTTTCCACTTAGCAAACCTTGCCTCTCCCCACTTCATCTCTTTCTCTTCATTCACCATCCCTCATGCCTCTCACTTGGCTTTCACCTTTCAGATTCACAGCAGTGTTTGCAGATGTGCCCTTCACATATCAGATTGTGTTCATTAGGGGAAGTAACCTTCCAGCATTTTCCTGAGTGTGACTGCAGAAATGCAGGAATTCATGACAAAACAAAATTCATTACAAAACAAAAGCAACGACCCAAGTGTGAAAAGAAAGTAATGTCCTTTCCTCCTGCATTGTCTCTCTTTTTCTCTCTTTCTCTCTGCTTTTTAGCTAGCAATTGGCTTGTGAAAGTACTTGCAATAAAGTAACTTCAAGAAAGAAAAATACATACTCTCTTAATAATGCTTCATTTGGTCTGACTTGACCTTTTTGAAAGAGGCTTATGCTACCAAGGACATGAAAACAGATCCTATTCAAATCAGGACCAAAAAACCAACAACTCACCACATTAAAAATTCACTTTACAACTATCACTAAGCCAGATGGTTTAGTCTTGATATCTTGGCACCTTTCTGCTCATTTATATTCCTCACTCCCCTACTTAGAATCCATTGTAATTGCTAGTATCTTTTTTCTTATCAGGGGAGAAGGTTCATTTGCAACATCCTCACACAAGAGAGGAGCAAGCAGAATATTAGAGCATAAGCCTGCATGTCTGTGTTGGAATCAGAGGCGCACAGCAATGTTTTGACTATGTGGGTTTCAGAGAGCACAGTTCAATAATTATCATGGTGACCATAAATAACATCAAGCATTAGGACTTCTGTGTCAAAGAAGTCACCATATATAGCACAGAGAGTATCTGATGTACCGAATAGCACAGACTACCCTGTGTAGGGGATCTAAGGTGGAGTGAGAACCAGGTGAAAAGGTTTATGTGCTGCTGGCATGTTGCTGTCATAACTGTAGATCTGAATTTTGCCCTGCTTAGGGATGATGTGTACCAATACGTAATTACTTATTACTCATTCACCTCCTTTAGTGAAACAGTGTTTGAATTTTCTGCCCTCAGCTGTCTGTGCCCTACTGATCACTACACTTCTTGGAACATCGTTTTTGAGTATATATTGCTTAAGTCCAAGGAAAAGCAGAGTTTAGTCCTTCATGTATTTTATCCACAAATAAGAGACGAACAAGTGCAAGTGAGAGATAGTCTATGTAAATACTTGTTATGCAGCTCTATTTAAAATAAAACAGATGCCTACATGGGCATTCTTTCTTTCTATTAAAAGTGCCTTTTTCTTCAGTTTAAATGTAGCTGCAATCAAATGGTACTTGGGTGGATGAGAGTACGAGCTTGCTGCATAATCTCTTGTACTGTTTTGCCTAAATATGTTTATATCTCAAATTAAACCTGTATAACTGTGGATATAGACAAGCCCCAAAATTGATGTTAAAGCCAAGTAAGCTGAAATGTTGAAATGTTCTAGTATTCAAATTAAAATTACTTGTATCATTTACACCTGTCAATTTAAGGAAACAAATTAAACTGATATAATTCAAGCTTAAATCAGAATGAGAGTTTCCACACATAGTTTTACAGTGAATTAATTTAGGTTCTGTCTATATGGGAAATTTTGACCAGAATAACTTTCTCATAAGAATGTATCTCTTTGTAGATATGCCTATTCCAGAAATGCCTGTTCAGTTTTGTTCTTTTTTTTTTTCTTGTTCATTTTAATGCACTCTTAAAGAAGAAGATCTGTACTTCAGGTTGTTTAGAAATACCTTATTTTAGAAGAAAAGGTTCCTAAGTAAACAAAACCCTTAACACATTTAAAACCACACTATCACTTAACTCAGTGTGTAAGCCAAGGCCTGGGGTTTTTTAGCTTCCATATCTATCGTCCATATCCAGACTTTGAACATGGAACAGAATTTCAATTGTGATTCAAAAATCCTCTGACAGAGAGGAAAGTATAATTTATCACGCTGTGCTGGCTGATTTACTGTACATGTAAGCTCTACTTATCACTTTGAATAACACTGATGGATTTAACTCCAGACCTCATGAATGAGCCAGTATTTTTCTCTTTCCAGTTCAGTTGTGCAATATTATCATGTGACAAGTGTGCTGAACTGGGAAGGCAAACTGTGGGGCATCACAGGGTCTAGGAAAATCTAGCCAAAAATCTAGAACCATTCCTTTGGGAAGAAAATTCTTGTAGTAAATTCCATGTATACTTTTGGAAGCTTTTTAGATACAAGTAATCTCAAGGAATTGTACTTGAGTGTGAGGTTTTCAAACAGCTGAGGGTGGTTGCAAGCCAATTATGATGGAATGTCAAATTAAAAATGAGAGTCAGAAATGATAAGCCAATACCAAGAACCACCTCTTCAAATGATAAATTCCTGCATTCAGGGTAGGATGCTAAATGTATATTCATAGAATCACACAGTTTTTACTAGCTGAGCTTAAGAGTGAGTCAGAGTGAAGTTTTGCCAAGCTCAGTACTCTGCTTCTGGCAGCGGGTAGTAGGGGATGCCTATAGAAGAGCATAGGAAAAAGGCAAATGTATGGTTTTCCAAGAGTATGTCTTGAGAACACAATAGTATTCCTCTAACACCCAGCAGTATGCTGCTTATGGGCTTCTTGAACCAGAAATGATTTCTTAGTACTGAATTGGATTTTTATTACACAAGTGTGTCTATCTGAACCCATGCTGACCTTGGGCATCCCTGACCTGCAGGAAGGAGTGCCACGGTTTTAGTAAACTTTGTATCATGAACCACTGTCTTTGGTTTGAACTTGCCACCTGCTAATTCACCTGATATCCCCTAGTTATTGAGTTAGAAAAGATAGATTCCAGACTTCTGTCCTAATCCCCCATGGCTGCAGTACATAAGCACCATAAGTACATAAGTACATCAGCATATTGGTTTAGATCTAGTAATTTAGAATAAAATTCAAAATAATATAGCTATCAATTTATCTTCCTATCTTCATAAGAGCTATCTTTAAAAAAAACCCACTTAGCTGCATAAATACCACGTTCATTTAAGTTTTCAGGCAAAACCATTCCCTAGTGAGTTAAGGGTTTTCTTCCGTGCCTGAAGCACGGGCACTTTGGTTTGACTGACTTTGTAAGTGCTGATCTCTTAGATCAGGAAAACAGCAAGACCTTTCCTCCCCAGCTTCAGCAACACAATATACAAATTGCTGCATTTTAGAAAAAGATGAAAAGAAATCCTAGTCCAGAGACTGCATAAAGCTCTAACAAGGAATATTCTGGGATGCAAGTCTCTTAATGGTCCAGTTACCCTCTGGGCTCCACATTGCCTAACAGAGAGTATCAAATCCTCTTAGAGCTGTTGTCTGGACTGTGTTGCCCAGTTCCTTTTATGCTTTGGGTGCGATACAGTCTGTGAACTTTTGCATGGGACATTTTGTCTGAGATGGCAGGGACAAGACCAGCCGGCATCTCTCTTCAAGTTGTTTGAGCAAAGAAAGAAGCAAATTTCAAAAGGCCTACACGGATACATGTGGTCTCAGGTTGCTCACTGCTTTGAACATGCCATTTCAGTCTCTGGGTTTGCTTTTTTGTTGTTTTTAGTTTAGGTTCCAGCCAGATCAGTGAGCTCATCTGCCTCGTCCTGCAGCCAAACAATCAGTATTGATGACACAGAAGAGGGAGGAAAAGTTAGAGAGCACGAAATAGGGGCAGGTGAAAGGTCTCTGATGATTCCCATCCTGCCCAGTTCAAAGAGGTCCCATAGTTGTTTAATTGTGTTTTGAAAGCATATCCTAAAACTGTTTAGACATCACATTAACACTTGTGTGAATCTCTTTGTAGTTAGACATGATATTTTCACAAGCATCTGGCCGTAGGTTAAAGACTTTAAAAGCTAGAGAAGCCACTATAATCCAGGAAATATTAGCCTGGTTGTTGTTTACATTCTGTGTTGAAAAAATATCTCTTTTTAGCTCAGACTTTTCTGATTTCAGCTTTTAAAAGTGTGTTGAAGTTTAAGGCTGGGCCAGCCATTGAACAGATGCCCTCTGTGACCTACCCACCCAGGGAAAGGTAATAGGAGAACCAGAGAGAGAGACTCTGAGGTGGAAAAACACCTGGAACAGCTTAAAGAAAAAAAATTAATATTAACAATAACAATGAAAGAGCTAAACCACGTAGAGATACTGTACAAGTATACAAATATATTCAAAGATAAAGGAGAATATGTTCATACAGAACTTGCACCCTCCTGATAACAACAAGGTCTCAAGCAGAAAAGTCCCAGACTGGATTCGTTAGTAGATGGCATTACCAGAATTCAGAGTCCCAATGACAGTCCAAAAAATCAGAAAAGGAGCTGTGCCTCTCCCACATGGGGAGGCTGGGAAAAGCAACCCGTACTGATAAATGGGAGACAGGAGCAGCAGCACAGGGAGAAATTACATAGATCCAGCAGCAAATCTTCTACTCTGTAATGCACTAAACCCATAGGGTTTTCCTCAGGGGCCTTTATATACTGAGCACATGGGAAGGAATGCTGTGATTGGTCCACTTGAGTCACCTGACCCATCCTCACCTCCCCATAGGCACAGCTGCCCCTCCTCCCCCATCACACTTAACCAGGCAGCCCCAGAAAACTTTTATCCTGCTGCTCTCAAGCCAGGACAGAGTGCAATCTCACTACACCTATTTCTGCTAGACTAAGAACAAGGTGTATCCTGACAGCCTTTGCGTTGTAGCTGTGTCAGTAATCAGCTTAGCAGCTAGGGATGAATGGTTAGTATGTTCCTCAAACTCCTCGGTCTTCCATTACGTAAGCAGTTTTCCAGAACTAGTAGCATCTTTGTGGCTCCATTCTGAACCGCAGTTTATATCATTTTTTTCTGCAGGATTGACACGAGGCCCAGCCATTGCATTTCAATATCTTCATGGGGGAGTATCAGCATCACACGCCTATTTGATATTCTGTCTTTATTCACGCACTAAAGCTGTTTTGCCCTGCTAGCTACAGCATCACACAGAGAGCTTGTGCTAAGCTGCTTTGCTACCACAGCAGTTTTGAGCATTTCAGCATTGGAATATTTTTGCATTCATGACCTACCTACTTCTTTTCTAAAGATGTACTTTTTCATGTGTTTCAAATGAAAACAACTGCTCAAGGAATTAGCAAATTCGTTCATAGAAATTAACCATTCTCCTTACTTACTACACCATCCATTCCCATCATCTGTAAATTTTACAGGCAATGAGTATACTATCTCAAGACTACAGATAAGATATATGTTGTATAGCATCTGGTCAAGAACAGATTGCACTAGGACTAGTTCCATGGTATGATGATTCATTATCAGATATTTTTATCTGACAATTAAGTTTTAATTAGAGAAAATTTTTAATTAGAGCTGGATGGCAAATGATTTTTCCATATTGCAAAATCTTCAAGGTTTCACGTCTTTTTCTTCTCTCCTGAAATAGACCAAGGTGCTGAAATCTCAATATTTTTTGGAGAGGAAGGTGGGAAGAAGATGAGAACTGGGTGAGTAAAAGTCTTCTAGTTTCAAAGCTTGGATAGTATTTACAGTTACATGAATTTTTATTGTAAAATATTTCTCTTACATTTCTGAACAATAACAACTAAAAATGTCTGCAAAGCAGAATCTTCCACTGAAAAAATCGTGAAATACATGAAAAAGCAGAGATAGCATCAAAGCTTAAAATAACTAATTTAAAGCATCTCTCCCACACAGAAAGGCTGTAGTTTTGGCAAGCTATAACTTGCCAAAAGGAGTTAGTTTTAATCCATTTAAGAGAACTTCCCTGATTATTGTACAGGGATAGTTTTGTTATCAGAATGTCATACAAGACTACATGGGTCCAGTGCTGTTCACATCTTTGTCAGCAACATGGACGATGGCACTGAGTGCACCCTCAGTAAGTTTGCCGACGACACCAAGCTGTGTGGTGCCGTGGACTCACTTGCGGGAAGAGACGCCATCCAGAGGGACCTCGACAGGCTTGAGAAATGGGCCAGTGCAAACTGCCTGAGCTTCAACAAGTCAAAATACAAGGTCCTTCACCTGGGCCGAGCTAATCCCAGGCGCAAATACAAACTGGGGACAGAGTGGGTTGGAAGTAGC
>NW_009717739.1:0-10425 GCF_000703405.1 Apaloderma vittatum
ATGGGTACAAGCTGGAGCACAGGGGGTTCCAAAAAACAATAGGAAACATTTTTCTCTGTGAGGGTGACGGAGCACTGGAACAGGCTGCCCAGGGAGGTTGTGGAGTCTCCTTCTTTGGAGACATACAAAACCCACCTGGACACGTTCCTGTGCGATCTACTGTAGATGATCCTGCTCTGGCAGGGGGGCTGGACTAGATGATCTTTTGAGGTCGCTTCCAACCTCTGACATCCTGTGATTCTGTGATTATTTTGAGTGTACTATACTCAATACTCCAGCTGGCTCTCTCAAAAGGTTGGGCATGTGCTGAAAAAATGTACTTGGGAGTAGTTCAACTTCTTCAGATCCACAGACAAATGCAGGAAGCTCTGTGACATAATACCTGCTACAGGGAAGATGCCCTCCCAGAAGTGGAGAGGCTATCAAATGTTTACATGTATACTACCCAAGCACAGCCAGGATATTGGAAGTATTTTTCAAAATTATGATTAATCAGTCACAGAAGACTAATCCTTCCCACCTGCTCCAGCTCTGAATTTGACCAAAAAAAAAAAATAAGAATTGCACCGGAACAGGCAAATTATGTCTTTTATGATAAGTACGAATTGGAAATTAATTTACATGTTCACAAAGGAATAGGTCCTTGTTCACAAGCAAGCTTTTAAATGACAATGTGTGAAATTGTTTTTCTAGATCCTTTTCAAGAATCCCCCTGTGAGCATAACATGTCTTTGGGTCCTATACTAAAACATGCTAACTGAAGTATTTGTATCTTAAGGACTTGAAGTCTGTTACCACTGAACAATCAAGAAAACATATTTTCATGACACTAATGTCTCTCTGAAAAGTTTACTGTATTTCCACCATGATTTATTTCTTTTATTCATGAGTAACAATATGTTAAGTAACTTCTGCCAAAAAGGATATATTTTGCTTTTCTACTCAAAACCTGCTGGAACCCAAAGGTAAAGGACTGCTTATTTCACATACCTGAAAATTAGATAATAATTCAGTTTTCTCGCTTCTAGCCAAGTCATTGAGAGTACTCTGTCCTGGATATTGACTGTGGCAAGAATGTGTATTGGTGAGTCTAAACTGTAATCCAAGTAGCAATACCTCTTAGCCTCACAGAACCAAAAAGCAAGAGTGATAAACTTACCTTGCGTAGCAATGTAGTGATTTGGTCTATGATAACCCTAAAACAAATGGGAAAAACAAACAAAAAAAAAGCACCTTGGTTATTTTGCTGTGAGTGAAACTTCATTCAGAGTAGCATTCAGTAAAAAACACAACAATACAGATAAAGTATTAGACGCAAAAGCTCTTTCCAGTGGGGAAAGAGCAAAGGAGAAGGGGAACAAGATGTAAATGTGTTTTCTGTGAGATACTTAAGCTGCAGCCTTGCACATTAGGAGACAGAAGTAATATGTTCTTTCAGTCCCTTGTCAGCTCTGCTGGAAATGAACAGCACGAAATCCTTTCTAGCACTTGCAGCTAATGGCATCAGATGCTCATGGAGGCTGAGATACACCTCCAAGCTATAGCTACTGAGTGCAAAGCCTATCCCTTTTTTAACAACTAAAGAATGCTAGATTTGCATTCAGCCTGGGGAAGGGTGGAGGGATGTTCACTCTGTCCACTGTGATTTATTTATGTTTTATTTCTGAACAGTAAAAAGGAGGGTAAATGACTAAACGGTTTGGTACACATACACGTGTTCACTTCTAAATAGCAAGAGCATAAAACAATTCTATGTTTCTCTGATGACAAGAGCAACTTAATCACAAGCTGGCTGTGCAATAAAGACTAATACTCTATGGATTCTTTGCAACATTGAATAGGTTGCCAATAGGGACCAATATAATTTTTACAGTGTTTGAGTTTCTGATGTTATGGGAATGTCACCAAAGGATTAGATCATACACTAGTATATTGATAAATTCAGTTTTATCAGTTATATTCAGTTTTAATAACAGTTATGATGCACTGTCAGCCATCAAGAAGAAGCACTTAGAGCTGTAGCTTGCATGCCATTGCAATCTCTTTGTAAAAGAACAAGGTGTTATAGTAATGCAAGGTTACAAAAACTCAAAACAACTGAAGATACCTTGAATATTACAGAAAAAATAACATGAAGCACAGAATTGATTCCTTTACATGCCATTGAAGCAATATTTGGAAGATTATGAACTGAAAAGTGTTCAAACAGCTACAGAGCTGATTTTTTTTCTGCTATGTGTTATCTAATATCCCTAGTGGCTGGAATCAATTCAATTTCCCAATGAAAAAACACATGGGAAAAAATACAACATACCTATTGACCCTCTTTCTTTGATCCAAGAAAAACTGATAGTGTCTGTGATGCTGTCATTCCCTTATTAGCATATTTATTCTGACAACACAACAACTGTGCTAACAACCTCATGCAAGAGTAAAATTTCAGCCACCTCTGAAACAAAAAACCAGGCATTTCTATTGGAAATCTGAACAGCAAGCTCATTAAAGAAATGCTATGTTTTGTGGTAGTCTTTGGAAGATGCCTGCAGTCTCCAAGCTTTGCAGTGAAGCTATCTGCGGATGACTGAGAGAATTTTTTGGTTCTCACCCATTGTTTCTTTATCCTCTTATACATCCATAAGAAAAAAGGGTTGCCATGCGGCTATCTTATCAGCATTTTAAATGACACTGCATGGTCCTTATTCCTCACATCTTTTAATATTTTAGAGTCAGATCAAAATCTGACACAAGAACATATTGGTAGCCCAAAATGAGAAAAATCCTGAATGCTGGAGAAAGTGTGAAAGTGAACTCAAATCTAGGTCCCCAGTACGAACTCTCTCTTTCCTTTCATGACAGAGCACTCCCTTCAGAGTTTAGTGAGACACCTAACTAAATATATTTCCATATGTGCCTTTACCTCTTGGAGATTGTGCTATTCCTTCAAACAGCAAGGGACTGAGCAGAAATATGAGCTTAACTTAATGGTTCTTCAACATGCAAATAAACATCAATAGAAGGAGATTATCTTCAGAAAATCACAACTTGAGATTGTTACAACCAAAGAACCTACTTTTCTTGTATAATTCTAGTTACTCCATACTCTGAGAAAAACAACTGTTACATTTGTGTTTCATACTGGTGATTAAATTTGAACCGCAAACTGTGACAACATTTTTCAAAGACGTCACTGCTGAACAAGAAATCTTTAGCAGACACAGTTACCTAAGAAGCAACACTTGTTTTACTCAGCCTAATGTCTAGCATTCCATGTAAACAATAAAATTATTAACTTTGCTATCCATAGATTCCTGGCTTTAAGATAGTATTGACTTTCTAATGATTTTCAATTCTACTTTTGAGCTCATTCTTTCAACTAAGAACACCGTGTCTCTTAAAGAATTTATTCTAATGTAAAACATTAAGTTAACATGATGCAGAATGAACAAAGAAGCCACCTTCAATAATTAAACAGCCTACATATTTAATGAAATGTCTTGCTTGCATTAGAAGCACTGGTTAACAGCTGCAGAATATACTTTGGAGGCAACTTAAAAGTGCAGAGATGACAAGAGATTGCAAATCTCTGCATTAGGCATTACAGAGTTTTGTCACATTAATATGCAAACAGCTTTCTTTTAAACATGGAATGATGCCAAGCTGTTGACAGAAAGTGAAAATAACATTTTGTTAGCCCATATAAGCACCAGCAGGCAAAGTAGCCAAACAGTAACGCTGGCAAGGTTTCAGTCTAGTGGTGGAGGAAATGACTCCTTTCATTCGATTACTGACAAAACCTCTGAGCTTTTTTTTTTTTTGAAGAACTTGCTTCCAAAGATAGTACTTTCTGACAATGTTTAGCAGCTGATATTAGCTGTGATGTCTGTTACAGATTATGAATAACATGAGAATAATAATGTTGTGTTCAGGCAAAGAGGGAGCTCTTAAGTTTGTTAACTACATCAGTATACGTACATCAATATAATTTCCATTTATGTAATCGGAACTTGTTTCTCCTTCAATGGGCTGCAACCTCACTCGAGAATGATCATCTGAAATGCGAACAATGAAGAAAAAACAAAAATAAAGACAGATTCAGTAACAAAGCCTTCATCGAAATACTACTTTGAAGTTGAACTAAAACCTCAGCATTTGCAAATCCATGTTTGTTTTGCTAACCAAGAAAACACTCTACCTACATTTAATCCTCCTTTCAGTCATTCATAAGGCTTTCCCGATCATCTCTGATTTTCAGTCTGAATGTCAAATATTTCTAATGTGAAATCCATTGTAATCCTGGTTTTTGGCCTGACATTCTCCATTTCCTTTTGTTGATAAAATAAATAACATTAAGTCATCACAGGTTTAGTAATTTGGAAATGCTTCTGCCAGTACTCAATTAAGCCAAAGTCATTCTACTAGATATACTATCACCTCACACTTCCTAAAGGAAACTCATTTTGTTTTCAGTAAGGGAGAAAGCAAAATAAAAAGTAATGACAAAATCCAAGCAGCCAGATAATGGCTTTGTCACTGAATTACACTGTCGCCATCTGTATCTACCCAAGAACGTGTGCAGAGTTTTAGAGCTGGGCCAGCCACTAAACTCTGACAGATGGTCTCTGTTACCCCACCACTCTCCCAAGGGAGAATAACGGGAGAACCAGGGATTCTGAGGCTAGGAAAAAACAACTTGAACCAGTTTAATAAAATAGGAAAAAATACTAACAATGAAGACATTGAGCTATATACAAATATATACAAGTGTGTGTGTGTACATATACATATATTCAAAGCTACAAACGAATATGCTAATAGGGAACACACACCTTCCCGATAGCAACTAGATCTTGAGCAGAAAATTCACAGGCTGGACTCAGTAGTAAATGGAAGTACCTGAGCACAGGGTCCCAATCAGAGTCCAAAAAAAAGAGAACAGGGAACCTTAGAGCAGCTGTGTCACTCCCACCAAGTGCTGGAGGCAGGGGAAGACAACCTGTCCCATCCAACAGTGCTCCTCTGTGACACAAAAATGAGAGGCAGGAACACCACCAGCAGAGAGAGAGAGACAATGACCGGTTGATGGCAAGCCACCCAGCAAAATAGACCGTCAAAGCCCCAGGGCTCTTCTTAGGGGCCCTTATACACTGAGCACCATGGGAAAGAACCATGGGAAGGCCCATTTGGGACACCTGACCCATCCTCTCCTCCCCATAGGCACAGTTGTTCTCCTCATCCTTGTGATTGCCCTGTGTGCCAGGCAGCCCCAGAAAACTTTTATCGCAGTGCTCTAAAATCAGGACAATTTGCAAACACTTTCAACTTTGTTCTCCAAACTCCAATCTAGAACATCAAGGCATGAATTAATTTCTTATCAGGTGCTTAATTTTCTTTATGATACCACAGCAGTGATTAAGAAGTGCTAGAATCTGTGTCCCCTGCCCCACAAAAAAAGCGCATCCCTGTATGCTGGCAGGGCTTCTTCCTCTTTGAGACTTCATATGCTCCCCTTGATTTTCTCTGTTCAAAAGCAACAAAACACAATCGTTTTTCCAGAATGCTACACAAGTTGTTGATAAAATAATGTGAGGGTATGAACTCAAGGATGGAGAGATGGTAAACAGCCACTTTACTGTTGCTTTGTTTACAAGTTATTCTTGTTAATTAGATACCTGTGTAATATGGTTTTTGCATGTTGTTTGCTAAATGAGCTAATATTACTTGCAGCTGATGACAGACCTTCACAATTGTCATTATTTTGTTGTAGATGTAAATAAGCATTAGAACACCTGAAACCTGCCACCCATGTTCTGAATAGCTTTTTTTTCCTTAGCTTTAAAAAATTCCTAAAAGATAACAAATTAATGAAAGAACACGAAGTGGCATAATATTGGTCCACATTACGGAGGAATGAGAGGGTAAATGGTTCTTAAAATAACATTGGCTTAGAATTACAAGTCAAGAGATGATCAAATGGCTGACTAGGAACAGAAGAGGCAAATTCTTTATTTTGTTGTCTTTTATCCTCCAAACGGCCTAGAGATCTCAGAGCCTCATTTGCTTCCCTGGGATTCCCTTGGGAGTGAGAAAGGCACAGTTTTAAAGCAAATACAGTAAATCAGAATGAATTAAAACTCCAGCTCTAGGTTTCACACAGCTCTTATTTTGCTATTTTCTTGTGATTATTTCACCCAAGAGTCTTCAAGAGTGAGTTTTTCCACACTTGTTGGAATATTCAAATCAATTTCATTCATCAAGTCAGCCTTCTAAGCCTCTTTATTCATTTTTCAGAGACTAAAAATTAATAGAGATGTGAGTCTCCATTACATAACCCATACAGTTCTGACCTTTACCAAGCTACACTTATCTAAGTTCTGTGCTATTCTCTGCTTAATTAAGCTATTTATCAATTTCTTCAAAACAGAGGTTCGACTCACAGGGCCTTAATTCTAAAAATCCATCTTACTTAAGAAAGATACTACATTAGGAACTTTCTAAGCTCCAGACATTGTTGCTGTTTTTACAGTTTTGGGACCTGATCCAACTTCTGCAGGAGTCAGCAGACTCCAGAAGTCAAGCCTTTCATAATTTCCTGCATCATGCTTTAAAAGCATTTTCACCCAGACAACTCATGCTAGTAAAGATCTTTGCTTTTGTATTTCTTGAAATACTTAGGGCAGGATTCAGTTGTCTAAGCACAAGCATCTCACACCATTTTATATACCCAGGATACACTGCCTAGCCTTCAGTTGCTAACTGAAGTCTCTCATGTGTACTCTATCACATTTGTTGGTCCTGCACGGATGTGGTAGGTCACCTGAAATGTCACTACATCTCTACTTTTTGGCAACTCAATCCTGTCTCTGATGACCTGCACACCAACGAGTTCCAAACAGGGCAAAACAAGCTTAATTTTCTCACTAAGAAGTATCTTGAAAATACAAATTTCCGTTACTTCTTCTAGACTGATTTATACAGTTGAAGAATATGCAATGGTATCGTTTCTTTACACTTCCTTTTCTTGTGCCATTTTCTTTATTTACTCCATTCTTTCCTTGAAGTGATTTTTTGCTTTAGATCAGGCAAAACTAACTAAGTTGCTTCATACCTACACAGCCTTTTTGTGCTTTCTTCTTCTTGTGTGCATCCTTTCTAGTACTACATTCTCAGCTAAGTTTCTGAGAATTCTGGAGATAATGGACTGTTCAATACTCATTTATTTGCATTGGAGCTGGAGTGACTCCCTTATTTTTATTGCTTTACAAACTCTAGTTAACTCTTTACGGCACAGAAATGCTTCTTAATTTGAAAAAAGATTTTTAGTCAACAAGAAGAAATGTTACTGTGTCTATGCCTGTGCTTACGTCAGGTAGATTTAAACTCAAGAGAAATACAAGCCACATATTCTTCCAACACGTATGCTGATTCTTAAATAGCCTCTAAGTAGATTTTCTGTCTAGATTTTCAAGATAAGTTTTTCCTTTAAACTTTAGCTGATCTTGACAATTTTTGTAGATTTATTTTGATGCCTTTCTACTTTAGATGATCTTCACAATTTTTGTAGATTTATTTTGATGCCTTTCTATTAGGAGATCAAACTTAACTTTGCACTGATCACTTAAGCTTTCAAAATTAGTTAAAATCTGTCTTTGTAGAAAATGGTAATAGATAATGAATATAAGCATTTTATTCCTGCTTTCCTCACATTACTTACAACATATATATGCCATCTTGCAGACTGTGGTCTCTAACAAGCCCCTTGAGTAGCTGGCTGATTAGCATGCCTAGCCAATGACCTGTTCTTGGGATGTGCCTTGCTGACTCTTTGCAAATCAAGCCTTTTATAAATGTCTCACCTAAAATCTTTAGCTGCTTTTAAAAGCCACGATCAATGTTCTCTTCTCATTTAGTCAATATTGACTTAGGTAAAAATGAACACAGAACCACTCCCATTATGAAATTAGCTGAAGATCTCTCCCGAGGAAAACTCAAGAGTTTTTACCAAAATCTAAGCATAACCTTACACAATTACAGCAGAAACAGATTTTTTCTTAGGTTAAAAAAAAAAGTCATTTAGCAGATTCATTCCTGTTATAATTCCTAATGAGAAAAAAGAAAGCTTTTTGTGTTCACTGAAGAAGCGGCATGTTTTCTGGGAGTGACTGGACTGTGATCATGATTCAGCTTGTTGATACAGTGGCTCACAAGTTGCAGCCACTTTCATACAGTGGGTAGAGCACGCTTGTAGGCAATTAAGCAGACATCACCTGGGTAATGTAAAGCATGTTGCCATTTTGATAAGCTCCTGCAATGCTGGCCGCTTGGTGCTATTGTTTTAGTTCCCTCAGAGAACAATAATGACTACAAGCAATAATGTAACAGTAGTATCTTGGGGAAAATTTAAACAAAGAAGATAAATGGATGGAAAAAATTTACATTAAATGCTTTACATTAAAAAATATACATTTGTTATAATCATGTACCCATAGTCAGTGGCATCTGAACCATTGTATTTTTCAGTCTTTAAGCATAGCATAAAAGGGCAATTTAGTAAAATGCTTTTCAGCTAAAACAAATACTTAATACAACTGTGTGGGACAAATTTTCAGAAGTGAACTGCTAAAATTTTACTCTCAGACTCTGAGACAATCGATCATTTATCCAGCAGAAAACCACATAAAATAATTAAACAGCTAATGATCCCATTTGGTTACATGTATTTAAAAGATGACAAACTGTGGGTAGTTTCAACCTCTCTTTTAAGACACTGCCTTTAACAGTAACGGATTTTAATTTGAACTTGTGCTAACTGTGTTTTCACAGCCACATAAACAGGAAGTGTTATTGATAACAACTCCATCCAACTCTTTGCCTTTGCTAAATACCGAGGACATTAAAAGTAAATTGAGATTTAAACGATCTGCATTATATTTGCCCTCTTAGAAAGACTTCAGTATCACTTGTAATTGCCATTGATTTGTGTATCTAATATCTTTTACCTGTCTTCCCCTGGCTACTCATCACTTCATTAGCTCAGACATATAGCACTAGTAGTCTGTTTTCTTCAACTAAAGAGTGTCAAAGCATAATAAGGTGATGCCTAACATGACAATAAAGAGGATGGACAACACTAAACGTGGCAAAAAGAGAAGACCAATTGTCATAGGTTTGGACTGGTAGTAAAATTTCACAAGGGAAAGATAAATGTAACTTTTTTGTATTCTTATTTGTACTTTCAGTATTTTTACTTGAATGATAATAGTCATCTAATGTATTGCTACATCCTCACAAAATAAAAAGTTTATTACACATTAAAGATTACTTAGAGGGAAACAAGCGTAACCAGATTTAGCTAACTTCTATGCTCCAGCCCATCATGATATTCACATTTCCCTACAAGTTTTCATTTCCTTTTTTGCTAAGTAGCATAGTATACATCCAAAATATACACCAATATCGTCATGTCCATTTAAAATGATGTGCGAGATAGTATCTCTTGCTTAACTTGCCTCTGTGTCCACAAGGATTTCCTGCACGTTCTGCTTGTCCTTCTGCAGCAAGAAAACATCCAAAATATACACCAATATTGTCATATCCATTTAAAATGATGTGCAAGATAGTATCTCTTGCTTAACCTGCCTCTGTATCCACAAGGATTTCTCCACGTTCTGCTTGTCCTTCTGCAGCAAGAAAACAGCAAGAGCTGTTTTCTCTTTGTAGGCTGTGTCAGCCCAGCTGAGCCACAGTGACATAAGGGTCTATTCATATCTCCTACTATAGGTCACTAAGTTAAGAGTTGGTCTCTCTAGAATTGTTATGCAAACACTGCAGAGAGGACCTCCTGTGACAGTGATTCAGAGGCATTCAAATGGGCTCTATTTCTGATTCATAGAACCACAGAATCACTTCGGTTGCAAAAGATCTTTAAGATCTTCAAATCCAGCCACTAAGCTAGCAATACCAGGTCCACCACTAAACAGTGTCACTAAGCACCACATCTACCCATTTTTTAAATACCTCCAGGGATGGTGACTCAAAAACTTCACTGGGCAGCCTGTTCCAGTGCTCGACAGCCTTTCAGTGAAGAAATTTTTCCTAATGTCCAATCTAAAAACCTCCCCTGGCACAACTTGAGGCCATTTCCTCTCATCCTATTGCTTGTTACTTGGGAGAAGAGACTGACACCCACCTTGCTACAACTTCTTTTAATTTCTCTAGAAGAGCTGTTCTTTTCTCTGTCAAGTCCACATGGTTCACTAATGAGGAAACCCAGATAGATCATACAATGATTTGGGTTGTAAGGGACCTTAAAGATCATCTAGCTTCAACCCCTCTGCCATGGCAGGGACATCTCCCACTAGATTAGGTTGCTCAAGGCTACATTTAGCCTGGCCTTGAACACTTCCCAGGATGGGGCATCCACCACCC
>NW_009717739.1:10461-20134 GCF_000703405.1 Apaloderma vittatum
CCCTCAAGGTAATGACCTTCTTCCATCCAGTCTAAACCTGTGCTCTTCCAGCTTCCATCCACTACCCCTCACCCTATCACTACAGGCCCTTAGAAAAAGTCCCTCCCCAGCCTTCTTGTAGGCCCCCTGCAGGTACTGGAAAGCCTCTATAAGGTCTCCCTGGAGCCTTCTCTTTCCAAGAAGTCTAACTCTCTCAGCCAGTCCTCGTAGGATACTCCAGCCCTTTGATCGTCTTGGTAGCCTTCCAATGGACTCGCTCCAACAGCTCCACGTCTTTCTTGCGCTGGGGGTTCCAGACCTGGATGCAGTATTCCAAGTGGGGCCTCAGAAGGGCAGAGTATAGGGGCAGAATATCCTCCCTCGACCTGCTGGTCACACATCTCTTGATGCATCCCAGGATATGGTTGGCTTTCTGGGCCGCAAGCACACACTGTTGGCTCATGTTGATCTTATCATCCACCAACACTCCCAAATTCTTCTTCCTAGGACTGCTCTCAATCCATTCATTGCCCAGCCTGTATCTGTGCTTGGGACTGCCTTGACCCAGGTGCAGGACCTTACAGTTGGCCTTGTTAAACTTCATGAGGTTGGCCTGGGCCCACCTCTCAAGACTGTCCAGGCTGGATGGCTTCCCTGCCCTCCAGCATGTTGACCACAGCACACAACTTTGTGTCATCAGTAAACTTGCTGAGGGTGCACTCGATGCCACTGTCCATGTCACCGACAAAGACATTAAATAGTATTGGTCCCAGTACTGATCCCTGAGGGACAGCACTTTTCACAGGTCTAAACATGAACATTGAGTCATTGACTGCAACTCTTTGAGTGAGATCTTCCAGCCAGTTCCTTATCCACTGAATGGTCCATCCACCAGAATGTTGTGCACGACAGTGTTGAAGGCCTTGCACAAATCCAGGTAGATGATATCAGTTGCTCTTCCCTTGTCAGTCAGTTCTGTTACTCCATTATAAAAAGCCATCATAAAAGATCTGTGCCCGGACAAACACCTATACTAGGTCCTGCAGTTAAGTGGTGGAAATACACACTACACACTCCTTTCCCAGATCCTCCAGATGTTCAGACAATCAACATTGTTTATACTTCTATGATGTCCCCTGTACCTAGAGTTATATAGGATTTCTAAACTCCAGCGGTATCATTAAATGATCCCTCCTTAAAGGCCATTGTTCATTTTAATGCTTATAAAACTTCTGACATGCTGTGACTGCTGCTTCTACCTGCTTCATGGTAATCTGTCTGGCCAGTAGAGACACATACGCTTCATATCTTAGATTTTGAAGGAACAGTCAATGAAGGGATCATCTCCTAAATACATGCTGGGGACTTAGTCTTTAAGTGCAACAACACCAGTGTGTAAATGATAGTATAATTTCACTAAACTTGATGTATTTGTTGCCCCCATGTTCATGTGCAGCATCTCTTGTCACAATGTTTTGCAATCTCACAATGCCAGATTTAGGGGTTATTCACCAAAGCATGCTATCACCTCCTCAAGTTATCTGATTATTAGTGTAGGTAATTTTTCTCAAGCTTGGCATTTTAAAGTAAAACATACATATTTTGTTTTATTCCTTAGAGTCTGTGTATGATTAGAGAGTAAGTAAAGATAGCTGCCACAGCTATCAAGAAACACTTAAGCACCAGCATTGTCCACTCCTACAGTATCCAGAACCCAGTATCAAGGTACCGATGCGATCATGCGTACTATTTCACTAAACTGCCAGTAGGAGTTTGGGTGCTGTTAGAGTCGAGTACAGGTTAAAGGTGTCATTCTCCATTAGCCAAACGCTGATCACAGGATAGAAGGTACAGAGAAGACTAGTTGAAAAAATGTATTAAATCTGACAGTTTCTTCAAAAAAAGAGAAGGGAACATCCTCCCTGACTTTTATCTTTTTAATTAGAGAAGGGGAATATAAGTCTGATGTGAGTACAAGGCTGATGGTCATTCTTATCCAGTTCTGAAGGGAAGTTAACACAGTGCACAATTATGTTGTCAACACTTACATGCAATGATATTCCCATATCTATTTTTCATTCTGTTCTCATCTTTCTTAGCTGAATCCCACGGTGCAGACTGTCCTTCAAAGAAGCTCTAAAAAAGGAAAGAAACTGACATTAAGAAAAGCACACAGCAACAGTTACCTTACGGATAAATCAAGGAGAAAGGCAAATGGTACTTGTGGGTATTGTTGTTAAAGTGTCATTTAACTGATTTTTTTACTAAGTAAAAATATGAGTCTCCTGTTAAATGGTATTTATGCATAGCTCCAGATGTTATCTAAAATTTGACATGAGATTATCTGTGTAACAGCAAGAAGAATTATTTGCATGCAAAGTGCTATTAAACCTTTCCAAAGTAGCATGCTTGTAACACTAAGAGTCCCTCATTTGTGCTATCCAGATTCTCAGCATAGTTCTCATATGCACAGATGATGTTGAAGGAAATTCATCATCAGTGTTGGAGATGCTCCAGTATTTGAGTGCAGAATTACACACTGTACTAACAGATTTTATTTTTGACATATTTGGAAGTTTCAGTTCTTGGCAGATGACCTCATGGATCTAAACATATATAGGCATTTCAAAATATTTGAATGCAAGTAGCATGTATGTTTCTTTTTTTAAAAATAAAATTTAAGACCCCACCAAGATGATTATTTTGTTAGAGAATAAAAATAATGTGATTTTGTGAAAGATATAATCTAATGTTCATCCAACTTCTGTGCTGCAGCTAATAAAGATAATAAGAAAGCTGAATGTGCTAAATATATTTTTTACGTTAATAAAATACACAAGATGCTAAAAGGGCAGCAAGCAAGTGATGTCCTACCTCTCCTGTGCATTCTATGATCCAAAAGAGTATTTGCACAAATTTTTAATTTACACAGTCATACAATGTAGATGCATTTTATCACTTCATAGTGAAATGTTAATCTTGTGTTAAAAATATTTAGTTGTGAAACAAACCAGGGGAATTCTATTAGAGTGACTGTTGGTTGTAACTTATGTTTTCACCTTTTTACTAGAATGATCAGTAGATTGAATCTTTTGATTCAAGAAGGGCAGGAAGGTACATGATTTACTTTTCTGGTAGCAGAATCCAAATAATGGCTATATCCCAAACTAAACAGGGAAAAACTTGGGAAGTTTGTGTCTCTTGCAAGACTTCAACACATTCTGAGTGTTAAAAAATAGTTAACATCTACTAAGTGGACTACCATTAGTATACTTTTCCTTCATACTTGAAATGCATTGTTTTTCAAATCCCAATGATTTCCATCAGTAAAGAGAATAAAAGTCAAAATAAACCCATGATCTCTTGCTGAAGTCAGTGGAACAGAGAGGCATTCAGTGTCTAAAACGGGTTTTCTTTTAATAAGTTCACTAGAGAGCTGTTTTCCAACTTCAATCTCATGAGAATACATGGATTATTTCCAAAGAGACAGTATCCTTCCTATATGGCACATACCTTAAACGCTCATGTCCCCCTCTGTCTGTTTTACAGCCACCACCAGCACAGCTCCAGAGAAGGAACTTATGGCCCCTAGCAAGGGCTCAACCAAAAGCCCTTGTTACCAAAAGTTCCAAAAAGTTTGTAAATAATAACTCAAAAAACCACAGAATCCTTGTCAAAAGGCTTCATTTTTCCTTCACCTCTCCACACTTCCTTAGAAAGTTTTTAGAGGTTTTCAAATGGAAATGATTAAAACCCACTAATATAAGCAAGGTTCTCCTCAATCGTGGTGTACCATCATTGGGTACAATGCTGAGAAATACAGACTGCTGACAGGATAAAGAAGTAAAACCCTGTAAATCTTAAAATGATTTACAGCTTTGTGGCTCTTTTCCAAAAAGGCATCAATCTTTATCTGATCATATATCTGCCAATGGCCTCTACAGTGAGCAAGCCCTCCCACTCCAGAGCACTTTCAACTCAGGCTGGATGGAAAATACTTTCATAATAAACCAGACTGAACTGCATAAGGAATTGCTCTCCACGTGCAAAGACCCACGGCTTAACTTCTTGCAAAAGTCACACGTGCTCTCAGACAACACCAGATGATGAACAATTACACATAGTGAAAGGCAAAATAAAGACAGTCAGTAACAAAGCTCCAAACGCAGAACAAACTAACCGTTCATTGAATTTAAAGCTGGACCTGTCATCTTCCTCAGGATTTTGCATTTCAGGCAGCTAGGCTCCAGAGAATTCTAGTTTTCCTACAGTCCTGCTAGAGACTAGTTCCCAGCATTGATCTGGAAGACATTACCCAGCAAGTGGTTTTGGGTTTAATTCACTAAGCATTACATTTGCTGTTACAGAGAAAGTGTCCTGGTGACACAGCTTCCAAACCTACACCTTGAAATATGGAGGACCCAAACACACTTCTAAGGACTTTCCTCTTTCCCACTAATGAACTTCTACAAAATTGTTTTAAACCAATCAATTAAAGTAAATCTCTGGAGACAACTGGGAAAGATTTGCACAATATTGAATTTAGGGAAGATATACAACAGGCAATGTACTGGTTTGGGTAGCTCGTCTGCTTCTCGTCTGCTACCGTACAGGTTCAATTTCTCCCACCTGCTTGGAACTTCTGAAAACAATTATAAGCTTAATGACCTTTACAGACAAAATATGTGTATATCTAATAATCTACGTGCAACACAGATAATCCTATTCTTTAGAATACATATATATCAAACCTCACACAGTGATGAAAACCAGCAGACAGATTTATGTTTCCAGCTACTGCATATTGACTTCACTTTATTAAAAATGTATTCTAGAAAAAGAACTTCAGATATATATTTTTCTTTGGGTTTTTATCAATAAATTAGTGAATTAAATAAAATCTATCACATAGGTGTAAAAGAGTCTGGTGCAATAAACACTTGAAATAAAGTACAAAGGTTAGTGTCTACAGAGCCATTGTACTGTCTGCTCTTTTATATGGGTCTGAATCACGGGTCATCTACCGCCACCACCTGCGACTCCTCAAACGCTTCCATCAGCGCTGCCTCCGTACAATCCTAAACATCCACTGGACTGACTACGTGACTAATGTTACTGTCCTTGAACGGGCAGGAGTCACCAGTACTGAGGCCATGCTGCTGAGGACGCAGCTGCGCTGGGCAGGGCATGTCTCCAGGATGGAGGATCATCATCTCCCTAAGGTTGTGCTCTGTGGTGAACTCGTCACCGGCTGCCGCAACAGAGGAGTCCCAAAGAGGAGACACAAGGACTCTCTGAAACAATACCTCAGTTTTGGCCATATTGACTATCATCAGGGGTCCACTCTGGCCTCCAGCTGGGAGATGTGGAGACACACCATCCATAACGCTGCTGCCTCCTTTGAGAACGCACGTAGAATTAGTCTCGAGGAGAAAAGACAACGCAGAAAGAACCGTGCCTCGCCAATACTGCCTAAGGAGACTTTCCGCTGTGCCTTTTGCAACTGGACTTGCCATCGGCCTTTTTAGCCATCAGCGCACTCGTAGCAAGTGTGGGTAGAGCCTTTCCTATATCTTTGTTCGCGAAGCCTAGCCATGATCATGATCACACAGGGAAAATAAACATAATTTACGTAGATCCATTTTTCTTTCTAATTCAATCTGAGACACACACAGGTATTTCAGTAAGAATTGTACAGAAAAGATAATATGAAGGAAGAGGTATTACAGTGCAAACGCATAAAGAGAAACGGTTATTGTAAAAGACAGCTGGAGTGTCATTTCCTAAATTCCCCATGTGCCGACATTACACAAACCATAACAGAACGATAATCCACAATGAATTATAAGGAGAAATCCCATTTGTCCCATAACTAAAGAACAGAGCAGATACCTCGGAACAGATGATCTGTCAAGATCTTTCCTTACTTGTGAGAAATATACTTTTTATTATGGAATTTTTTTTTAATGTCTTTCCTGACATATCACTTTCCAGGGAGATTGCTGCACAGCAGCCCATACATTACAGCCCATACATTACCTTGGTGGCTATTCATTCTAATTCATCCTTAAAAGTTTCTTAAAAATGTGTACTATCAGGAAGAAATATACCCCCAGACAGCTTCATTTCACCCATTGTCTGGCAAGGACAATGATGAACCAGAAATGACTACAGGACATTTCTCAAATAATTTAAAATAAGTATTTCTTTAACTCAAATCACACAAAACCTTGGCTTCCCAGCCTCCATGATCTACTTGAAAAATGAAACACTTTTCAAGGCAGCTGTTGTTACAGCAGACATTGCAGTATGCAATGTCAACTGTCATTCTTTTATTAGAAGATTTCAGTAATCAGGACAAAACAGTTTCTGGGAATAAAAAATAAATATACAGAACTGCTGTACATGCAACATGAGAACTAGTCAGTGATGCAGCAGCAAGATCATCTTAGGATGAATGTCAAGCTTTTGCTTGCTTTAACTCAGTGCTGCACTGGTTTCCATTAAAAATTAAGTATTTGCCAAGGGCTAATTCACTGTGACCCTCAGACTAGAAAATAACTGCAATATCTCAAACGAGAGGGGGAAGATAATCATTGCAAATACAGATTTTTTAAATTATTCCCTTTCCTCATTTAAAATTCATAAGACCAGAAAATATTGGAAGGGAACTACAGGAAAGTACAGTTTGAAGCGGCTGGAATGTGGAGAATAGGATGAGATCTTCAGGATACAATTTATAGCTCTGTTGACTGTTGGTTTTGGCAATATACTTCCCAGGCTAGATTTTCCCACTTCAAATTAAGGACAGTAAAAATAATGCATCTTAATAAGCACTTTCAGATCTACAAATGTAAAGTCTGGAGTGGAATTACTATTGTTCTTATTAATACAAAGCCAAGCCGCAACTTTTGTAAAAAAATACTTCATAGTTGCTAGTTGACAACTGTGTAGTCTCCTACAATGTCATTAACAAAATGCAACTGCTTACAAAGAAAGAAATGAGAACTTACGGACATCATCAGTCTTGCTCTGCCTACTTAATGAGCAAGAATATTATTCACTGTTACAAAGAAATGCATATTTCACAGTGTGACAATCTTAAGTTTAATCTGTGGATTTGTTTTCAAATGTATGACTCTTTATGATGTCTGATTTTCCTGATTGGTTCTAAGCTTCTCCACTGATAACATCCATTTTTCCACCGCTAATTCTAGATAATGACATTAAGATGTACTTCAGTAAAATAAGTAATTTCACTTACTCAATTACAAATGCCTCTGGATTTGTTTACAAAGCCTTTATGATGTCTGATTTTCCTGATGATGTCTTTATGATGTCTGATTTTCCTGATTGGTTCTAAGCTTCTCCACTGATAACATCCATTTTTCCACCGCTAATTCTAGATAATGACATTAAGATGTACTTCAGTAAAATAAGTAATTTCACTTACTCAATTACAAATGCCTCTGGATTTGTTTTTAAACTACACGCAGAGTCACGCACATGGTCTATTTAGGCGAGATCAGACAACTAGTGGTGGTCCTAATGGAGGTCCTTCTTTAAACTCAATTAGCTATAGAAAAAACTTACATTTCTACCATAGGTCCTTTGAGCTGCAGCTAGATTAGATGCCTAAAATCTGCTGAATTGGACTGTGAAGATACATCGCTAGTTTTACCTAAATATATGACACTACTTGTGTGTCCACTTTACATGTGGAGATTATAGATGGAAAAACTTGCATCCATTAAACTCTGAGCTAGTGTCAAAGTAGACTCTTCATTGTATTTACAAACCCTAGTAAAGACACATTTTATTTTAAGCAAATCCATAAATGTTTGGAGGACAAGGACTTTCAGGCTCATTTAGTGAACAGTGCAAGATTTATGTGTACAGTAAATCTATCAGTTCATTGGCTTTTCAGTATTCAGAATCTGCAAAATATCTGGTGTGTGAGGATGTTCTTGTTACTTATCAACATTACCTGTTTTTTTTAAACAGAAGATTAAAATAAATGTATTCAGTTTGTCGATAACTGAGTATTTAGACTGTTAAGGAATTAAGAAAGAAGAGTCATTGAAAGATGTGTTAAATCTGCAGAGCAGTCCAAGACATGAAACAACATTTTTAATCTTCTAGTCACTTTGAGGAAAGATTTTATCATTGAAAATGCATCACCTGCAAGTAATAGATCACCCCAAGCATTTGTGAGCAGTGGTAAATGATTTCACTGATGGCAATCCACAGTATGCAAGCAGCTCCTCATACTTCAATCATTGCTTTGGTCACTGAAAGCATTTGTGGATGACAGCATGCCACTAGAGAATATATCCACCATCAGGTTCTCCTCCTCTGTCAGCTTCAATCACTGAAAATTATGTCCAGATTTCAAAAAATGAAATCTAAAAGACATCTTACTATGCCTGCCCTTGAAAACTGTCTGTTGCAAGAGCCAATGTGAAAATCTATCTAATCAATGTAAACTGCCTTCAGCAGTGGATTACTGTAACCTAGGCCCACACATGGAAGAAAAAATTACAAAATAAAACACAATAAAAACTGTTGCAAATAGAATACATTGATATTATCTCAAAAACTCCCTCATTCTGTTTGTAATTTTCTGGAAAAATCAGGCTGATAGCATGCATTAGGTTTTCTGAGTGTCAGATAAATTGTGAATATCAGTCTTAAAGTAGATACACAGTTATGGTCCAACATACAGCAACTCTAATATTTTTCATGATGCTCCTTTATGTGGTTGCATCTCCTTGAACTGATGTAAAAAATAAAGAAACAGCCAATCATAAATGCTTGCATCGCCAGGTAGGAGACAGTCTTTTCCTTCTCAGGTGCATTTATGTTACATTATACACCGGAAGAAGAGTAGGAAAGCAAAAGTCATTCTTGCCTTTTGAGACATAAAACATCACAGTCATTGACTATATTAAGTGCTGAAATGGAAGAGAAACCATTACCTCCTCCACTGACTAAATGTAGCATGATTTACCATTCAATTTTTTTTTAAAAAAGGACTAAAATCACATGGTAAGGCAGAATCTGGTATTACTTCTGTCGTTGTAGTGGTGTGCTTGTTTTTCAGCAGCAAGATGCTTTCAATTAATGTATTTTCTAATACATTTGCATTTTTCAGGTCACAGGCTTTGGTAACTCCCCAGGCAGTAGGCCAGTCTAGTCAAGCTATAGTTGCATAATGAAAACACATTAAAATAATTAAACTGCTTTGGTGTCGTATCTTTAATGACATAGATACTTGTAGCAGTTGGCATGAGTTAGCTCCAGTTGACAACAGCATTAGCAAACACCCATGAGATTTAGTTACAACTGTAGGATAAGAGAGTAGCTCAGATATAAGAACGGAGAAGTAGCTTCAGTGAAAGTGACTTGTCAGCCTCTGTGAAAGCTGTGAAGGTGTTGCACACCTTCAGGAATAGCAGAACGTTGAGCACTATCCATGGTGAAAGCCAGTTTTTAGGTGTAAAAAGATAATCAAGAATTAGGTATTCTTTTCCACACAGTCTGATATTTGACAGTGTGCTGGGTTGCTTGCGCACAGGACTCAGAAGACAAAGGAAGAGGCTCCATGGGAGACACTGCAGAAGAACACATGGCATGGCTGGAATCACCATGCAGACCCACTCAACTTCCTCCCTAGACCATGTCCTCTCTCCTG
>NW_009717739.1:20165-37519 GCF_000703405.1 Apaloderma vittatum
GAACAGGGAAGTTGTGCCATTTCTAAAATTGCATATATCTGTTACCGAAATATTTTTGTAGCTAAGTACATTTAGTCTCCAAAGACCAAGTAAACCATGACAATACTGCAAAAAAAAGAGTGTCATGGACTACATAGATAATAACTACCAAAGAAATACTTCCCACTTATTTCTTAAACCAACCTATTTATGAGGTCATAGAATCACAGAATCATAGAATGGTTTTGGTTGGAAGGGACCTTAAAGATCACCTAGTTCCAACCCCCCAGCCATAGGCAGAGACCTCCCCCACTAGATCAGGCTGCTCAGAGCCCTGCTCAGAGATCTGTGACATTATTTGTTACCTGGGTGTCTAACACTACAACATCTGAAGTTCACTTGTAAGATTCAACAGCAGGAACATAAATCTTTATCAACTCTGCAGAGTGGTCTGAAAAACTGATAACCTAGTTTCTATAGGCTTTCAGAGTGATTTCCATTCTACCTACTTAAGTTTTAAAAAACACCATTACTTTTATTCCTTTAAAATTCTTTAAGACTTCCATATTAGGAAAGATTTTAGAAATATAGTGAAATGTGAATTGGTAAGAGGACTGCAATAGAACATACAATTAAAATTCTAATTCAGAAACTTATTCCCTGGCACAGATAGCAGTAACTTAACCTCATTAATCTTCCTGATTTATCTCCAGCAGAAAAATACAGTGCGTTGATGGGATTTTATCCTCCTTTTTCTATGGAAAGGACACTCTGGCTACAATATGTACACTTGTACTGTAAGTAATATGCAGGATATATTATTTTATGCAAAAAATATTAAAGTTTGTCTCAACCAGTACTTATTTTCTCCTACGAAAATAGATTTTCTGCTATTGGAGGATTTAACAAATAGTTTTCACATACAGCATGAGGAATTTTCATATCTCCTTCTTCCTCCTGCACTTTTCTTAACATAATATGTAATTAAAAGTTTTGTTCACAACTCTCATACCTTGTATATTTTTGAGAAGACAGTGAACTTGAGCAACATGACTGTAATGTCTGTAAACATAAAGTGAATGAACACAGGCTACGCTGAATACCAACTACTTCTGTGCTTTGACAGGGAATCTCTTCAGGGGAAATACAGGAAGACATTGATCACCACATAGGCACTATCCATCCTTTTGTGAACAAAACTATCCACTTCATTATTCAGTAACTGCCATCTCCTTGCATCCTCCCTACATTTTTCAATTAACGTGTGTGATTACATCCATTGGAAAAATGTGTGGATAAAGGTTTTAAGACAAATTCTAAGTTAACTTATTTATACTATGTTCAGAAGTAACATGTAAATACCTCAAACAACTTGGACAGAAGGAAAATATTCAGCCTGATCACTATGACATGTTTTGAATGAGGCCAAAACCAAGAGCTATCTTAAGACACTGAGTGAAGGCAGGGCCTTCAACTCTGAGCTAATGCAGGTATCCAAGGTACCAGTGTAACCACCAAACTATGAATTAATTTAGAGCAGTTAACACCATTATTATTATTGTTGTTGTTGTGATTGATGATGATGATTAATTGTAATGATTATAATGAGCCTCTTTGCCCCTCTCTTTGAAAACTTACCTCAGTTTCCTTTATTAGAGGATAGCATATCCCAAGCAGCTATTTGCTGCAAATTTTCAGTGTAATCAGTCCTTTTTCCAGCGTCAAAGTGGCAACTTCTGGTGCTCTCTTGTGCAGTTGTTTTACAGGTAGCCACAATGACAGACCCCTAGAACTTCATGAGTGAGCAAGTTGCAGTATTGCTGTTAATGGTGCCCCCGGGTTTGATTTCCTGCATCACAGATCTGCACTATTTAGTACGATTCCTTGAGATCCCATTGAGTAAGCTTTGCAGATGGAAGGAAATGACATCCTGTTTTACCTAACAGTGATTTCCCTTCAGTTCCTCTTTCCTCCTTGGCTGCAATTCTCTTTCTCATTTCCCTTCCCTCTGTTTAGAGTTACTTACATTTCCATAAGAATGTCTGTATGCCTGCGCATTGCTACTTTATTAGAATTTGGAGAACTGTGGGTTTGTCTCTTCTTGTTTTCTATTACCAATTTTTAATCAAGAAACTCTTTTTAAAGTACTTTTCTGCCAAGCAAAACATTTCTTCCATAAAACTACATAGAACTCAGAAGCATATCATTCTGAGAGTTTCTCTGTTGAACTTACAATGTTAGCAGGCAGATGGATTCTATAAAGTGCTACAAAGTACTACAAAGCTTTGAGAATATTATTTTGGATCTTTTTGTGCACTTTAAATTTTAATTCAAAAAACTATTAGAGGATTTAAATATTTCTTCTGAGTCAAGTCCATTTTTTCCTCCTAAAGATTAGCACTATGATATTTGATTTACTTTACAAATAATAAAAGCCTGCTTCAGGGAACGGTTTGAAAGAGGTAATGAAATGTTATTAAAGCAGAGCATAAAGATACAATGTGCTACGAAAAAGAAGGCAAGACCTACAGATTTTCTTCTTCCTATAGTAAAGAGAAAAGTTTGTGACTGTTTTAAAATATAACAAGAAAGAAAAAGAAAATAATAAAAGAAAGTTAAAATGAAAAAAATAGAGAAAATGAGAGAGCGAGAGAGAAAGTATGGCTGGGTACTGCCATAAAAGACAATAAAAAAGCTTTCTATAAATACATTAAAAACAAAAAAGAGGGCTAAGCAGAATCTCCAGCCTTTATTGAATGTGGGAGGAAATATAGTGACAAAGAATGAGGAAAAGGCCAAGGTACTCAGCATCTTCTTTACCTCATTCTTTAATAGTAAAACCAGTTGTTCTGCTGCCCAGCCCCGTGAGCTGGAAGACAGAGACAGGGAGAAGAATCCAAGGGGAAATGTTTAGTGACCTGCTGCTCCACTCAGACACACACAAGTCTATGGGGCCAGATGGGATCCACTCAAGGATACTGAGGGAGCTGACGGAAGTGCTTATCAAACCACTTTCCATCATTTACCAGCAGTCCTAGCTAACCAGGAAGGTCCCAGCTGACTGGAAGTTAGCAAATGTGCAAGAAGGACTAGAAGGAGGATCCTGTTCACCTGACCCTGGTTTGCTGGAAGGTTATGGTGCACATCATTTTGAGTGCCGTCATGCAGCATGTACAGGACAACCAGATGACCAGGCCAAGTCAGCATGGGTTGAATATGAGCCAGCAGTGAGTCCAGGTGGCCAAGTGGGTCAACAGCATCCTGGCCTGTATCAGGAGTGTGGCCAGCAGGACCAGGGAAGGGATTTCCCTCCTGTACTCGGCACTGGTGAGGCTGCACCTCAAATCCTGTGTTCTGTTTTAGGCCCTTCACTACAAGAAAGAGGTGCTGGAGTGTGTCCAAAGAAGGGCAATGAAGCTGGTGAAGGGTCTAGAGACAAAGTCCTATGAGGGGTGACTGAGGGAACTGGGATAGTTTAGTCTGAAGAAAAGGAGGCTGAGGGGAGACCTTATTGCTCTCTACAACTACCTGAAAGGAGAATGTAGCGACCTGGGGGTCAGTAACTTCTCTCAAGTAACAGCAACAGGATGAGAAGAAATGGCCTCAGGTTGTACCAGATAAGGTTTAGACTGAATATTAGGAAAAATTTCTTCATTGAAAGGGTTGTCAGGCATTGGAACAGGCTGCCCAGGGAAGTGCTTGAGTAACCATCCCTGGAGATATTTAAACAATGTGTAGATGTTGTGCTTAGTGACGCTGTTTAGTGGCAGACTTGGCATCACTAGGTTTACATTTGGTCTCAGTGATTTTAAAGGTCTTTCCCAACATAAATGATTCTACAATTCTACAGCATTTAAATGGTGGACATATACACTGATAAGGAAAGTGACTTCTGACACATTTCTAGCTAATCCAGCAATATTTTTGTCTGATTTTATCTAAATAGATCACTGTTATTGAGACAGTGAATGAGCTCAGTATTCACAAGGACTGCCTGACTCTTTAAATCAGCTGACCTGAGCACAGAAAATCTGATAACATCTTCAAATCCTCTGTAAAGACAAGCTGTTTCTGGCTTAGAACCATGTAATTTTGAAAAACTTTGAATGTAATAAATTCCCTGAAGCAACAGAAAACAGCATGTGGAGAAATGAGACAAAAGCAAACAAATGTTGAATTTGAAACCTGAACAAAACCCCTCCTATGTTCATCCAAGTTGTAATGTACACACAGCTGATCTAACCTTTCAGAAGTGATAAAGCATCCCTCACATTTTGCTCACTAAGTGAGCCTCAAGGGTTTTCATGAGTGTGTCTGGGCCGCTCTAGTTAATATAGTTTGGATAGAAGATAAGAAAGAAACAAAGCTCACATAATAAGATTTTAATTCTGCCACAGGATGACACTGACATCATATTAAACTACAAGATAAAAGCCTGGCGTGCATAGACGGAACATAAATATTTTGCACAGTGTTGTTTTTCCTAGTGGATAAGATAGTACTTTTCAAGGGAAGTAAGAGTAGTAGGGTAGACTAAAATAGATAAGGGTCTACTTGCAGCGCCCTTTCAGAAAAAGGATAGCACTTCATTGTGCTAGTTCATTACTTTTTTTGATCTTCACACGAAACTTTGGTGCCTTGATGTCTGCTTTGCTTGTTTGCAAATAAACTATTTACTAGCATATAGAAAGACAATTATTCTTTCCTCCAAGCTTGACTTTTACCCCAGAATTTTTCACATTTGAAAGAAAAAAGATCTTCTATCTAAAGCTATGTCTACTTCACACTTTTCCTGGTAGGCACTTATTCCTTGTGCCTATCGTTTGCTACGCTGTTCTGCTCAGGGGAGAGCACTCATGTGTCATGGTAGAGCCACTGAGTACTTCCATAATAGAAGGGAACTCCTGCTACTTCACGGTTCAAAACTCCCGGCTCTGGCTTTTTAGAGCTTCCTTTTCCCAGACATATCTCTATAATTGCTTCCTGCCAATCATCTTCCATTTGGACAACTGCACACTTACTGGAAAGGACTGGGTGGGTAAAAACTTAGAAAAAAAATTATTTCTGTCCTAGACAATTCCATACCTCTCAGAGAAACTACTGAAAAAATAATACAGAATATTTAAGAGCATAACAAGATAATCAGCATACAAATAGTAGCGGTAGTAATGGGATTGACAAGGATGACAAGTGTTGCTGTCAATTGTTAACCTAATCATTTTCAGCATGCTCACTGTTTACTGATAGACAGCAGTGCTTCAATACAGCCCCAAGACTACTTGTTAGAACAGAGTGTCTGGTTAGGCACACTAATGAATAGCAGAAGCTCACCAATCTGAATCGTCCTGTGTTGATGTCTGAAACATATATACAGCACTTTGGAATTCCAAGGTAGGCATCCCTGCAGCAATTTACTAACCAGGGTTAAAACCAGACAGTTTACTCAAATACATAATACAAGGGGTCGCAGGCTACTCAAATGACCCAGACACAACTAATGGATAAAGTGAAGTGAAAGTACTCTGGATTAACAATGAGCGAGGAGCAAAAGGGGCTGCTGTCCCTCAACAGTGGCACTTGAGGACCACTTCTGAATCGTTAACCTAACATCAGATACATGGTGCCAGAATCTGGTCAATGGAGAAGTACGACCATACCACATACAAGTGACAGTTTCACTGCTGCACATATCCACAGGAGCTTATCAATGGACATTTAGATCGTCCATCTCTGTTTCCGTGTTATCAGCTAGTATATTCCTGATGCCTGAGACAGAAACTTTGAAAGAATTTTGAGAAGTCTTCTAAACTTGTATTGACCTTATACAATACAACGGAGATCTTTGAATGTCCCAGTCTCTTCTTCCTTCTTACTTATCACTCACACAGCATACACTCAGAGAATATACTCTGCAAGTGAAATAAGCATTAGACTAATTAACAGAAAAACATCAATCTCCAGCAACAATGACGGAGATGACAATTTGAATGCTGTCAGTTACTTACTGGGCAGATGTGGAAACAAGGATGTCTCTTCTATTCTAGTCTGCTAGTGTTTTACACTTGCTATGTAAAAATAACAGCATAGTTTAGCAAAATAATGTAATATTCAAGAAAACAGACTCCTGTAAAAAAAAAAAAAAGTGGAAATAAAATGCCATTGTTTGACAGGACATTCTTTTCGCATAAAGGACAATATAGGGAGGACATGAAGTTTAGTTGTTTATGGAGTAAAGGAGTTAACTGAAAAGTTACAAAGCCAGTGTAACAAATGGATTATCAAATAAGAAACTTAACAAAGAAATAAAGGGCTAGCGACAGAGACAAAATAGTGCAAGATACTGTTTACCTTCACAGCTTTAAGAACAGAAAAGATGTAATCATAGTTCTGCACTTAGATCACACCCATGGCATTATTCTGTGGATTTTTTCCTGATGTGGAGGACCTTGCAAACATGTCACCTAACTCTCTTTTGTTCACATTCTGATCTTCTTGACTATCCAAACAATTATCCAGTAATGAAGATTGAGGTTTAACGACTTGATGTATAATTCTGTTTTTTTTTGCAATCTGCTGCTTCATTTTTTCTTTTGCATAAACTGAGCAAAATACAGCAATTTATCAGCTCTCTGTGGACATTTCAAGATTTATATACATTGCAGCTCTACATTTTTATTCTACATTTCCTTTCATTAGAACGCTGTGTTCAAGTTAGATTAATTGAAGCAAGCTAACATTACAAAAGCTCTGCTGAATAGCAGCAGATGCCTTTATTTTCTGCATCCCTCCATAAAACAAAACTTTTAAAAATTTGAGTCTCTATATAAATATTTCCCTTACAAGACAATACATAGATTCCAGGCATCTGTCTCTCATTAAGCCAATTACTAGGTGTTTAAAATAATCGAATAAAGTCCATATTTGTCAGATTTTTTATTAAGTGTATTATTAGACTCTGTGCACCAAATTCTGCCAAGGGAACCAGATAAAATGACGAAACGGGAGCTAGATGTCACAAGAATGACTTGGCACTGAAGCATTCCAGTCCTAGTATTTGGTGGAAATTCCAGCTTTGACAATGGGGGAAGACTTGTTATGAGATTCAGCTCAGCAGGGAGTAGACTTGCATCTGGAGTACTAGGGAGTACATATAGAATCACAGAATCATAGAACGTGTTGGGATGGAAGGGACCTTTAAAGGTTATCTAATCTAACTCCCCTCTTATGAGCAGAGACATCTTTAACTAGATCAGGCTGCTTAGAGCCCCATCAGGCCTGACCTTGAATGTCTCCAGGGATGGAGCCTCCATCTCCTCTCTGGGCAACCTGTGCCAGTGTTTCACCACCCTCACTGTAAAAAATTTCTTCCTTCTATCTAGCAGTCTACTTCCTTTATATATCAGAGTGGTTGGCTCAGGGCTGAAGAGGGAAATTCAAATTCCCTGTGTTGCCATGGAGTTTTTTAGGGGCCGATTAGCTCAGTGGGTTGAGCACAATGCTGTCAAACAATGACAACACCGGGGTCGCGGGTTCGATTCCTGCTCGGTCCCCATGTGTTGCCTGGTCTAGTCAAGAGGTGGCGTCCCTGTCCGTGACAGGGAGGTTGGATTAAATGATCTCTAAGGTCCCTTCCAACCTAGGCCATTCTATGATTCTATGATTCCCCAGTTATGGAGCATCTATTAGATACCAGTCATGCAACAGACATATCCAACACTGACAGCAACCACAGCTGATGAATAACTGTGGTATCTATTTCCCGCTCGGTCCCCATGTGTTGCCTGGTCTAGTCGAGAGGTGGCGTCCCTGCCCATGACAGGGAGGTTGGACTAGATGATCTCTATCTCCTCTCTGGGCAACCTGTGCCAGTGCCACCCTCACTGTAAAAAATTTCTTCCTTCTATCTAGCAGTCTACTTCCTTTATATATCAGAGTGGTTGGCTCAGGGCTGAAGAGGGAAATTCAAATTCCCTGTGTTGCCATGGAGTTTTTTAGGGGCCGATTAGCTCAGTGGGTTGAGCACAATGCTGTCAAACAATGACAACACCGGGGTCGCGGGTTCGATTCCTGCTCGGTCCCCATGTGTTGCCTGGTCTAGTCGAGAGGTGGCGTCCCTGCCCATGACAGGGAGGTTGGACTAGATGATCTCTAAGGTCCCTTCCAGCCTATGCCATTCTATGATTCTATGATTCCCCAGTTATGGAGCATCTATTAGATACCAGTCATGCAACAGACATATCCAACACTGACAGCAACCACAGCTGATGAATAACTGTGGTATCTATTTCCCGCTCGGTCCCCATGTGTTGCCTGGTCTAGTCGAGAGGTGGCGTCCCTGCCCATGACAGGGAGGTTGGACTAGATGATCTCTAAGGTCCCTTCCAGCCTATGCCATTCTATGATTCTATGATTCTATGATTTAGCTGTGTTTGGAAAAATCTAGGCATGGAGTAGGAGATGATATATATAGGGGATATTCTGCTGGAAAGAGAAGTCAGTACTGGATTGAATCCTGTTTAATGACCTGAATGATGGGGCACAGCACACCCTCACTATTCAGAAGCATATAGGTTGGAAGAGACCCTTAGCACCGCATTTAACACCTCTTTTAAATGCCTCCAGGGATGGTGACTCAGTCACTTCCCTGGGCAGCCTGTTCCAATGCTTGACAATAGTTTTGGTGAAGACATTTTTCCTAATGTCCAATCTAAACCTCCTCTTGTGCAACCTGAGGCCATTTCTTCTCATTCTATTGCTTGTTATTTTGGAAAAGAGAGTGACTCCCACCTCGGTACAACCTCCTTTTAGGCAGTTGTAGAGAGTGATAAGGTCTCCCCTCAGCCTCCTTTTCTCCAGGCTAAACAATTCCCGTTCCCTCAGCTGAAGAGAAAGAAATGTCTCAGTTTCTTTTAATGCTGGATAGAAGAGTCATTTGAATGCAGATTGTGGTACTGAAATTTTACCTGAGAGCCCAATCATTAAGACACCTTTCTGATACTAGCGATTTGCTGTACATGGGACATAGCATTCTTTAAAACTAGTTTTCAGCTTGAATTATATTGAAATTAGAAATGTCCTAGAATTACCTAATATAAGTTACAAGAAAACATCTGTCTTCCAAAACAAAACAGGCTCCTGGGACACTGAGATGGTAAAAAGAGGCAAGTTAGTAAAAGATAGCAAGATACTAAAAAACATTAAAACTGATTCAGCCTCAGTGAATGTTAAACTCTGGTCTTCTCCCACACTTAGGTTATTCCACTGCTAACAACATCCGAGGCTCCAGGTGAAAATTTTAGCAGCTGGATTTAGCTGGATATTTTTACCTGTCAATGTAATATGGTGGTTCCATGTCCTGCTCTGGCTCCTTACCTAGTCCTAAATGAACCTCTGTAAACTGAATCTTAGTTCCATAATATATCTGAAAGTATATCAGACAATACCCTCCAAAGGTATGTTTTGCTCTTTTTATACTAGGTAGCTGAATTTAGAAGTTATTCTCTGTAACTTAATTGTAGTCACAATAGTTAGCACCTACACTTGCCCTATAAGTTAAAATACAAATATTTGATACAATATCAGATCAAACTTGAATTTTAGCATAAACCAAGATGTCCTCTCTACTGCCAAAACTTTTCCAGGCATGAGTAGAACTGTGTGGTAAATGGAATACTTCATTGCTTTATGCATAGGCTTTTTCAGCTTTTCAAAATGTGGTGCATATTAGTATTATTAAAAATAGTACTTTTGTAGTGTATATTTTTAAATTTCATCCATGGAAAAATAGAGAGAAAAACAACCTTTTTTTTTTCTTTTTTATACCATTGCACTACTAAGCTGGAGCACTCCAACATACTGCTCCTCCACACTAAGTCATATGGGTAGCACTATTCAAATCTTTCACGACACCAAAACCACTATGTTTCTATTAAACTTCTGCATTAGTCAGTGAGGCTTCCAGGGACTCTGGCACTTGCTGTTCTACACAACTAGGGAAATAGGACACACAGAGAGGTGACCTTTACCTCATTCTATCCTGGAGACATGCAGCCACTAGCCTAGTGTAACTCCCACAGCTGTTTCCACACCCTGGCCTTCCCAGTCAGTACATCTTCTCCACTCTTCTTCTCAGGGAAGAAAGAAGAGTCCTGCTAGCTGAAAAGAGTAAAGCAGCAATGTAGTCCACCTCCTGCTTCTCACTGTTCCCGGTATTAGGGAGGAGGATCCCCACCCACTGTCCAGCCTGCTGCACTCAGGAGAAGGAGGGGGCAACGGCAGAACGTGGGTGTGAGATGCAGGGTAGGTCTAGGTTGGACCAAGCAGGGAAACACAAAAATTGCAGCATGCTTACATATTGTCCAGCATCACCTTTACTGAAGGTAGAACCACTGTTCCACATTGTCCCTGTGCTTTAAATACTCCTGCAATAGCTATAGGATTATGAATGTTTTCATCTTACCCTCCTGTGGCAGCCAGCAGGTGAGTAGTGGGGTCCCCACATCTAGGAGGGGACTTAGGGAAAGGTAAAGCTTTACCTATGGGGAAGGCTCCTGGTATCAGAGGGAGCACTCCCAGGGAATGAGCATAAATATGGAGCAAGCACAAGCACACCTCTATGTCAGTGTGTAGCTAGACAAAAGTTTTGTCGTTGCACTTATTTCTTGCCCCCTGGAACAGGGCTATTTTAAAAAGATTCAACCTGATCCCTTTTAAGATATTTAAGGCAATTCCATTATAGCATACTTGAGCTAAAAGAAAACATACTCCTATTTATGTCAACAGGAAGGACATTTGCTTCTCAACTAGGCTGTCCTTCTAGCTCCATAATGTTTAAAAATCAATTGATGGCAGACTCATAGTGTTTTGAAAAAGTCACCAAAAATAACAAACACATAGTCTCAGTAACAAGAAATAAAAATCAATCCACAAAACAGTTAAAATTTTACAGAAGCCCTAAATACTGCAGACAGCATAGCCCTTTTTAGCTTTCTTTGTGCACCAGAGATACCTGTGCTTAGTAAATATCAGTTAAATAAACACAAAAGCTGTGCAAAGAACTGACAAATGGAGGGAAAATATGTCAATCTCTAACCAGATCTACAATTAAACATATAAAAAGCATCAGTAATTTATGTGATTTTCCTTGGAGTCAAACGTTTTTGTATGTTTTAACTATTGTCAGTTCTATAGACTTCATTCACAATGTAACCATCAAAATGTAAAATTCAAGCTGGTGATGTTGTAAAAGAATAGATGATTAAGAAGCCAGAGGTAAAACTGAAATGTGTATAAAACTACTAGAAAAGCAACAAGACATCAGATATTTTCTCCAGTGCAAAACTAAAGCAAATGCTTTGGCATGGTTTGGAAGGTCAACCTGTTTAATTTCAAAAATCATATAACTGTCCCCTTTTTGCTCTCCAAAAGGCAAGAAGTGGTTTACTGCCCACACTAAGAGTTTAATTCCACTTCCTCTATGTACTGAGACTCTCTTGAAAGGGCCTAATTAATGTAAATAAGGTTCTTTGCAGAATAAAGCACTGCTCAGAAAAAAGGCTCAAGGATTAGGCTTTAGCATAGCAGCTACATGCATTTTAAATAACATTTTCCAAGTGAATTTCGTCTCTTCCCTTTCCCTTTACAGCATCATCACCCTGTATTTCACAGTCCAACAGCAAGACTGGACTAGGAGAACAGCTACTAAAGTACAAGAACCAGAAAATACCAAGGATGCTAGCTAACTTAAAGAGCTCTTTGTGCGCTTTATAAACTGAAGTGATGTTAGTTCTCTAAAACTAACTACCAGTACGTCAAAAGAAAAAAATATTTACCATTTCACATCACATAGTTTGCTTTGTATATACAGAAGCACGGATTTTTCTTCTTTATGTGTGTTAACAGCCTTACTGGATCAAACCAGAGGTACATACAAACCATTTTCTTTTTCTGCAACAATACTAGCAGCAGATGTCTGAAGTATGAAGAAAAAGTATGAAGAATAGAGCAAATCGAGAGTGAATCTTTCCCCAATATACCCTCTTAGCTTTTAGCAATCAATGGTTTTCCTGTACAATCTCTTCCTCAGCCAGAGACTGCACACAGCCATTGTGTTTAATAATGAATTTGTCTAGCCCATTTCTGAACCTATTTATAATTTTGGCTTCACAGCATCTTGAGGCAATGAGCTCCACGATGTAATTATGTGCTGTGTGAAAAATATTTCCTTTTGTTCGCTTTAAACCTGCTGCTCAATAGCTTTGTTGGGTGCTCCCAATTCCCTATGTTATAAGGAATAATGAATAATTGTTGTTACAATTGCAGAAGTAACACCAATCTCTGGCACAGCTCAGAATATCCTAAGGGAGTATTACAGCAGCCAGGAATGAGTGATATTTCACTATCCTGAAAAAAAGGTAGAGACTTGGTACCAGAGCTGATGAAGTGGCTCTTTGCCACTTTAAGGATTTCCTCACCCATAGAATCTTCACACGGTGTATTATGCCAGCCTTACAGAAGCCAAGTACAGCAGTGTTACAGAGAGCGTAACAGCTGGAGTTGTAGGATGAATGGGTGAATGAGCAAAACTACAAACTGAAAATGCAGAATTTTACTGTAGTTTTTTGTCCAACTTGACCAGAGACATCGATGGCAAATAGAAACAGGCACAGAGTAAAACCAAGGCTAAGTGAACAAAAGCTCAGTTGATATCACAGCCCAATGCAGAGGACAACGTTCAAAAGCATTATTCAAGCAAACAATACACTAAAGCATTCTAGCAATGAGTAATGGTCGACAGCGCTTGGAAGAGCAATGCTGGTATCATAAAGGACTGAAGAACTGTTGTATGCCGTCTTAAGATTAAAAAGCATATGTCTCAACTTGACAGTCATGCTTAGATTTAGGTGATCTTGGAAAACCTAGGTGAAAATGAAAATCTAAAAGAGCTTTGCACTACAAGTTTCCCCCATCTATTTAAGTCACCTCATTTCTTTCCTAACTGTTCCTGTGGGGTTGGAGGTAGCTGCTTTTACTATTCTCTCTTGAGTAGAGGATACAGGATCTCACCTACCTCTTAAACACTTGTTATATCACACTGAGATTTTTTTCTTTGTCATTATTTGTGTTAAGAAAAAACATGGAGATTACTCACATGTTGGTATTTACTGTAAACAATCTGAATGGTAATATTTTCTCACATCAAAACTCTAAGCTCTGTGATACAGCCAAGTATTTAAGCATCACAACCAAAGTACTTCTATTGCCTTCTCCCAGATTAATCACACACTATAACTTTACTCTCGCTTCAGGAACCAGTACTGCACTGCATGGAAGTTTCCACTACCCCAGAGCAAGCACTAGGAGGCATTCTCTTCAGAAGGGAAACCTGTTGCTGTTTGGCTGAGACAGAGACAAAAATCTACATTTTTGCTAAAAGGAGCTTATGCCCCCTTTATCGCTGGCTGCCTTTGCTAGCAGAAGCTATGTCTGCTTCTGAAGAGCCCCAGCCAGTGCATCAAGGAAGGTTCTCACCTCCTTTGCCTCCCTTTGGTGTATGGCGTAAGAGTGGAAATACTGTCTCTTGGAGACTCAGGCCTCTCTCTTGTAGATCTAAGAGCTTCTTTTCTATTACATATTAAAAGCAGCTATTGCACTGGCAAGCACCTTAAAGCTAGGTGGGTAATTACTGAGCTCAGCTGGTAGACACATTTAACCTTACATAAACGTGTGCTACCTATTTTTCCACAGACTAAAGCAGAGCATTGCCTGTCATGGGCATTTTAAAGATCTTAAGGGGAAGAAACTGCACTGTTTGGTGGACATATATTCAAGCTTTGTCACCACTACATAAAAATATCTAAATTATTATGTGTCTGATGTCCCTGATGTTGTTTCCATTCAAGCGAATAGAAAAATGTGTAACAGGAAAAAATGTATATTAAAAGCAACTTTAAAACAGTCCCTTATATCCTTTTAAGACCAACTGGATTTAAATGCAAGCTTAAGGTTCCCTGCTTTGGACTCCAAATCATGCTATAATCCTAAGAATTTCATTTCTTGTGTACAGGTTTGTCGTGAGTGAGTCTGGTCTGCTGTTTCAGTCTTGTGAAGTAGTGTCAATATTAGGAATTGTCGTAATTCCTGAACTGAGCTGCAAACCCAGCAACCCCCAATAATTTTACACAGTTGATGCTGCCATCACATCAGTTCTGAAACATTGACTGTCACTGACAGTATTTCTCTGACAGTATTTCTAGCCAGCCTGCTCTTCCTTCTGGCCATCCTCTGGGCTGATTTGTTTCCATGGGTACTTGCCATTGGCTTTGGCCCATAGCTGCCCTGCCCATCTTTGCCTGACCAAGATGCTTGCATCTCCTCAAGTCTGTTTGTCAGGCAATGTCCCCTCTACCTCTCAGATGACTTGCTGAGGACCTAGGGTGCTAACTGCTAATTAATAAGATGAATACAGAGCCAAGCAGTTGGAGAAGAGCACTAGCCCCACAAGAGTGTAGGCAGTGGCCTCACTGAGATCCTACGTGATGGGTGACTGGGGGAGCAGCTACCACACCGAGACGGAGGCGATGACAGAGAACCAGCAGGAGAGAAAGGAGGTTTGCCAACCCCCGTGTCTGCCCAACTATGCCCTGCCAGATTTTCAGTGAACTTTACGCTTCACACAGACTTTTTTGGGCCCATCAAGTCAATATATTGTAACAAAACCCTACATTCCTGCTAGAAAATGTGAATCATCTGTTCCATTGACAGGACAATTACTAAAGCTCTACAGGAAACGTGGAACAAGAAATCTTGTACTCCAGCTAAAACTTCTTAAAAGATACACTGAGCTACAGGCTACATAAAACCACGAATTTCCATTTCCTGAAAAAATGATGATGATTATTTTAATTTAAAACAAATGCATTATAGAAAATAATGCATATTTTAGGTATGCTGTGGATAAACTGCTGCTAAATGAAAACCTAATAGCTAAATTACATTAATTTGATTTGAGAAGAATTCCTCTCCCTGTACAAACAGCCAGTACTAATGCTCTGGTCATGAAAACAGTAATGGACCGAAATGCCGAATTATTTGTAGCAAAAAATACAATCCATGGAAAACACATAGGGTGTCTATATAATTAATAAAGAATAGATTATAATTGCATTAAACATAATTTGCATAATTTAAATGAAATAACTACATGACTGATTTTTTTATGTCTTTTTAAAGGGCACTAATAAAATATGAAGGAGGTAAGGAGACTTAAATGAGTACAAAATAATGAATAATATCTTGAACATTAAGGCACAATATATTATTCTGTGCACATAAACTGGACCAATTCATTTTTGCAGGTGCAATTGGAAAAGTACGGTACATCAGCAGTTTTCAAAAGTAAATAATATGTTAACTGAAGAAAGGATTACAGATTCTGATCAAATATTCAACGTCCTGTTTGAATAATTAATAAGTCAGTCTGGTGCAAATATGCAGTATATAGCCTGCAATGTTTCAAAAACTATTCTTTCTTTGAAATCATACTTGTCAGTGGCATTTAGAAAGTTTAACCTACCACCTTAACACTTTTAGCATTAAAGCCGTTCTTGCAGATTTCCCTCTGGAAACTCATGTTATGAGTGAAATTAAGTTCAGTGGCCTCATTTAGTTTCCTACTGTGGTGTTCAATAGCCCATAATGATGCGTAGATTGGCTAAATCTGAAACTAAACCCTAATTTCAAAAGGTACAGAGAGAGCACAGATTTGATACTAGTGAAAGCACAGCAGCAAGTTCACTTGGCAAAAATGACTTGCCTAGCCAACAACAAGAGTAAAATAAATTCTGAGAAGTCCGCTTAGTACAGGTTGTTTCTCAAACTGCGGCTGCCAAAGGGGAGGAAGACAAGGCAGGCTGAAGAATGACAGTGCAACAGATTTCACATGCTAAAATAGTGATGTGTGAGTGGTGGTTATTAAACCATATACCTCTGTGTATATCCAAACGTGAAGAAGTAGCAAGATGGAAATCCTTAATTCTTTCCATTAAAATTGTATAACCTCTGTGTTAAGTACTTGCAATTATCAGATGTGGATACAGGATTTCAAAAAAACTGTGAAACTTGGAAGATATTTCTTTTACTGCTCCAATTTGACATTGCACATGCCCACAAATCTTTCAAGGATAAATATTCTAATGCCTTTAGAGAATAAAATATCCTAATGATGAAGTCATACATCAGGAGAAAGGGGAGCAAAATTAGAACAAGTTTTGAAAGATTGCTGTAGCAGCTGGATCCAAAATGAGAAAATCCCACTACTTTCTAAAGCAGACTGTAACTTTATTGCCATGGGATAATGCAGAACAAGAGACACACCCACAAAACTGCATGCAACAGCTAAAATGATTCTGTTTTAATTGTTTAAGTAAACTCACTCATTAGGATCAGAATAACATCAAAGTTGCTTATCATGCTTTACATTACTTCTTGATTTTCAGTCCAGCTATGCTGAAATAGGAAATGAATGTCTGCTGAATATCTGAACATGGAAAAGATTCTCAGAGGGCATCTTCAGGACCATAATAATTGTCTGGTTACAGGACATTCTTTATTGCTGATAGATTTTGTATTTATTCATATGCTTGCCATCATATACACCAGAACTACCAGACCCAGTAGGGGCAGAGATGATTAAAATAGCTGCCAGAGCTCCTACATAAGAACAACCTGCATTCAGTTTATCTGTCCAATTGATAGGCTTAAGCATCTGTATCTCATGACTCTGAGTGGACCAACACTTTTCAGAGTGGATCAATACCACCAGTCTTCTGTTTTAACCACTAAGAGGGATACAATGGTCATGAAGGATGCACTTAAGGCTTTCCTTAGGACACAGTCTAAACTTTACATATAAGACTGAGTCTGGCAGACCCACATGGAGAAAAATGGATTGAATTAGGCATCGTTGTCCTTGTTAGACATCCTTGCTGCCTGAGATCATACACAGTTCAGATTGTTCAAGATACTAAGGAGAAGAAGACGAAGATCATAGCCAAGTAAATCACAGACTGATCGGTACCAAAAATAGCCATATCACAGCAAGAGAAAACAGCTGCCTGCACCCCAATGAGAGTAATCCTAAGGATACTGGAAGCACCTCTGCAATTTTACTGTTCAAACAGATAAAACCCCAAAGCCTTTCTAACGAAGCCATGACCTGCCTAAATCTATAATCTGTGGTAAGAATAAATTCTAATTAAACCTGCTTAAGCAAAAACAAATTAGAAAGCTGTTTCTGCATATACACGCACTTCTATTTAAAATGGAGAAGGCATTTAGGAAGAGGGAGAAATGGAAACAGTGAGACTTAAAATGTT
>NW_009717740.1:0-69846 GCF_000703405.1 Apaloderma vittatum
TTCCCTCGGCGGGGCAGCGTGCGGGACTCGCCTCGGAGACTTCTGTGATTGAAGGGATTTTGCAGGAAGCGCTCCTCAGCCCGACGTAGACTGTGTGGTTTCTCTTTTGTGTTCGGTTGTTCCTGTTTTGTTTTTTTGGGTTTTTTTTTTGTACTTTTTCGTTATTTTTAAACGTACTTTGCTTTGGAATAAGGGAAACTTTTTATCTCCGGAAACATGTCGACGGGAGAAAGTTTTGAGTCTCGGTTTGAAAAAATCGACGTGACTTTAAAGGACCCCAAATCCGAAGTGAACGTGGACTGTTTGCTGGTGAGTAGGGAGCGCCAGTGGGCCCCCGGTCCCGTCTCCCCGAATTTCTTACCCTGTGGGACCGAATCTCGCTCTCCTGGCTGAGTCACCACCTTGCTTAACTCCGCACTAGTGTTTTGTTTACTCAGCGTTGAGCTGAGGGTGCGTGAATGTCTCTGTGCAGGTTTTCACGCCAAGGAGGCGCCCGCCCAGTCCTACCTCAGACTTGTCATCTCTCTCTCGCTTCATGCGCCGACTGTCATAAGGGGCGGTGGACACTTGGTACAAAGGTGTAAATCCTGAGTGCTCGTCCTGTGTGTGAGCAGAAGACTGTAAATAACTTTGATATCCAGTTCACTCTTCAGCAAATAACTTGAAAAGTGAGATCCGCTTGAGATCCGTTGAGCACTGCAGCGCTGACGTCAGCCTGTTTAGTGCAGCCGTTCACAGATGCTAATTAATGATGTGTAAAACAGCTCTAAGATTAATATGCCCTTACAAGTGGGGAGGTAGTCGTGTCAGGGATTTAAACGCAGTTGAAACTAGTTGTTGTTCTAGGCCCAGCTGGGATAGAGGGCTGCTTGTCTATTGTTTCCATTCTTGATCATACCTGATGGTTCAGTGGATCTCTCCAGTGCTGTCAGGGCTATAAATGCAAAGAAAGCAAACCATAACACTTCCTGATTGAGCATAAGGTGGTGGTGGTAGTTGCTTGAGAAAAGTGGATGATGTTTTAGTTCCGATTGTAAGAAGTACCTCAACAAAGTGTATGTCAAATCGAATGAATTTGTTTGGGGTGTAGCTGAGTACTTAGATACGTCTTGAGATGCCCTTAAGTGGTAGCAAATTGCAATTTGTGCTTTTTGGCTGAAGCGGACAGTTTATTTTGTTTGTAGCAAGCAATAAAAGTTCTTTAGTGTATTTTTTCCTGTCTTTCTGTTGTCAGATTGGAGAACAAGTAAATTGAATTTGTTCCTTATATGAACTCTGACATTTGAGTTTGAGGGGGAAGGCAGATGTGGGGGGTGTAAACAGCTCTTCTTGGCTTTTAGCAGAAAGCTTGTTTTTGAGCATAAGGTGGTGGAGAGGTGAAAAGAATCTAGCGAAAGAGTCTGTGCATGTTTATGATATTGTGCACTCTCTTTAGCTTATTACTGGTTTTTGAGGCTCTGAAGTATTGACATATCAAACCTACATCACTGGATAAAAGCAGAGCTGTGTGGATGTTGCTACAACAAGGAAAAATAGCACTGCATCTTCCAGTTGACTTGCTTCTTTTGATCTAGTTTACATATCTGTTGTCTTAGAACCACAGCTAATGAGAAGAGCTCTGATACTTAGGATACACTGCGTCAATTTTGATAACTCAAGGCTGCTGTCACATCTGACACTTTTATACTTGGCTTCTGTTCACAGATGTCAAGAGTATAGATCCAGTTAGAGAGTGCAGAGTTTTTCTTTTACTGTGACACAATTTGCTTGTATGTGATTTAATGCTGGCCGTGCTAAAGAGACCTTCCTACAGTGATAATAAGGAGGTTGCAGATATTAGACATGCAGTTCATAGTATCATTAACTGTATTCCTTCACCTTTTAGTCAGTTCAGGGATTTTCTTCCTTTCAGTTAGCTTAACTGTGATTTGGGGCTAAGTTGTAGTCAGTTTGGGAATGAACTTGTTGGGATGCTTCCTGTCATGCTTATGTAAAGTTTTAGAACATGTGTTTGCATCTCGGATCTTAAGAATGCCCTTTAAAGTGACAGTCTCATAGAAATTTTCTGAGACTTTTGTGCATCTTTTTCCATATTTTTTTAAAGACAGCTTCTTATGATATAGTCATTAGAATTATGTTGACTTTTTTTTAGCTAGCCATAGTTACAGATACTGTTCTTGTGAACTAATATCAATTAAAAAAAAGTGCTGCTTCTGAAGATACCAGCTGATATGTTAACTTCCTGTGCGCTTTGGTCTTTCTGCTGATGAGACTTTTACTTTGTTTCATCTCTCTCTTCTGAAGTTGGTTCTTGGACCCTTCTATAGAATTTAAGTATCCTCTAAAGAGTTTAAATATTTTACACCAGTTCTGAGTATGATGCTTCACACCAGAAGCATCATTCTTCACCAAAGATGCTATTTATATATCAAATCAGTTGAAATCTATGTGGATATGTTTTTAAGGAAGAAATCCTTAGGTGTAGGTGTAACTGACTTGCGGTTAATATATATATTAGAAGATGAACACCCCATTAGCCTCTGGTCAAAGAAGGGGACTTGACAGGCTCTAGGCCTGGTATGCTTAAAAAGGAAATAAAATTATGTTTTAATGTTCAGACTACATACCACTTTCTTAATATAAAACCATTTAAATTTTAAAAAACCTGTTTTCCTTTGATTAATTTGTGAGTTCCTGTTATTTATAATTGCTTTTGCTTTTCCTGAGCAGAGGTGTTAGCTAACTGTATGCATCTGAGTGGTAATATATGAATAACTGATAGATGCTTTAGTTCAGCATCTCATGTTCCAAATGTGTAGACTTGAAATGCTGGAGTTCCTTTAGATTCAAGAAAGGCATTTTTTGGCTGTGCAAAGAGAAGTCTCAGCAAGTCCTTGGCTTCTCTTAGGATAGTTTTATCCTCTTTAGCTTTACTTTATTTTGCTTCTCCTCTTGTTTTCTGTCAGTTTGTAACCCCTGTAGACTAAAAGACAGGCATGGAATAACATTTAAATAAGTTTTGTAACCATTTTTGGTTTTGTAAATGTCATAAGCAAGTCTTTGTATGAAAGATTCTAAATTTATATGTGAACACTGAGAAAAGAAGATGGAGGGGCTGGTACGAGGGAAGGCATGTTATGGTTTCAGGAAGGTGTGGGAGAACAGTGCTGGCAACAGAACAGGCATAAAAGGCACACTGAGGACTATATAACTTCAATTTACGTACTGCAGGAAGGAAATTCATAAAGCTGAGGTGCAAGAAAGAAATGTGGTTGTTTTTCCTGTTTTCTCTTATGCACCTGAAATAAAAATAGAGCAATAAAACTGATTAAGTTGGAACTGTCTTAACCAAATTTATTTCTTTGTGGCTTCCGCGCACTTGAGTTAGTACTAGACTGGACAGTTGTAGGTAGCCTGTCTTTTTTGATGAGCCACGAGGAGGCCAAAGGCTAAGTTCTGTGTAAAGTGTATGCCTCAGCATAATGTAGTGCTTTTTCTCAAAGTGTCAAGTGCTAGGAGTCCTACAGTCATAAAAAGATCTATTAAGACTGTGAAGAGTGTGTTAGGTAGGTATGCTATAGGGTCTGCAATGGTCAGATACTGGTGAATACCCTAGATGTGCAAAGTAGAGCACATTATTAACCTGAGCTTAGTGTCTTATTAATGATATTAAACAGTGGAAATAGTATTCACTATGCATACTTACACAACAGTTTTGGAATAACACCAAATTTCTTACTCTCTGTGTTTCTTACTAAATCCCAGGGGTTTATGGGCTTCCAGTCTTTGGAGAGTGGAGAGGGAGGGGTATAACGGGTGAATGGATGGGGGATGTCATGAGCTGAAGACGCCTATACTTTTGATTCAGAAATAGAAGGTTTTGTTACGATGCTCTTTGCTCTGATAACCCACAAAAATTACTGTCATGTTTTATGTAGACACTTGAGTAACTCAGTTATTCAAGTACTTAATCAATTACTTGAGTAATTGATTTTTAAAACTTAAGACTTTTGATGGTCTTAATCTTCAAAGATGTCAAATGTTTCACTTGTTCAGCAGTTTGACTTCAAATTATCCGGCAACAGTAAACACTACCTATGACAAACTTGTTTTATCTAGTCTCAAGAGGTTTCTATTTTTGTTGCACCAAAAATACACAGGTACAGAGCTTGATTCACCTGTTTTTCCTAGGTCTATTTAACGTTCAGCTAGATGAATTCATGTTCTTGTATCTTGTATAGGGAAAGGTGAGGAGATTTCATCCTCTTTGGAATTTGGAGTTATAAATCTCTGTTGTCACAGAGATTGTCTTCTGCCTAACTTGTTAGAAAGCACTTCTGAAGACCTTGTGATGAGGCATTTGGTAAATTAAAAAAAAACCAAAAATGAATATAACTCAAAGTATGTTTGCTTCAGAAATTCCTATCTGTCAAAATAACAGTAAAAAGCCACCTTCACTGAAGCCATGTTAACTATGCTCTTAGAATCTGAGTGATAAAATATTAGAGAAACTTAGTATCTGAGAACTTTACTCATTTGCTAATAAAGCACGCACTTAGTAAAAGCAGAATCTGAACATTTGCAGACTATCAACTTCAGAATACTCTAAGTTTTCTGGAGGTAGTTCAGAGTAAGAGAAAATGCCATAATAGAAACATCACCAAGGAGTTTTAGTCCACCTTCTTTTAGATTCAAGTGCAAGGTCCTGTGCTTGAATTGGACCAGTGACCAGTATGAGTACAGACCGGATGTTGAATGGATTGAGAGCAGCCCTGCAGAGAAGGACTTTGGGATGTCCTGAGAGAATATTTGAATATCTCTTTCTTCTCACAGTGAGAGATTTTTTTACTAGAGCCTATAGTGGCAAGACAAGGGTCTTGACTCTTTCAGAAAGGTGGTAGGTTTAGATTGGACATAAGAAGGACGTGGTTTACTGTGAAGTACTGTGAAGGACTTGCCTAGAGAGTCTGTGGATGCCACATTCTTGGAAGTATTCAGTGTCAGGTTGATCAAGGCTTTGAGCAGCCTGATCTAGTGAAAGATGTCCCTGCCAGTGGCCAGAGGGATTGGAACTAGATGATCTTTAAAGGTCCTTTACAACTCAAACCATTCAGTTTGGTTCTGTCTGACTTAGAAGTATAATTCTATGTCTTCAAGTTACTGTGTCTAGGCTTTATATGCGAAACTGATCATAATTGCAGGTTAATATTGCCTGTTCATTACTATGAGTTGTGAAATGCATAGGTTGATGTGAAATTGATGAGAAAAGGTGTAGCTTGGTATGTTAATGAAAGATAAAATGCAACCAGAAGTTGGTTTTGGAAATGAAGAAACTTGGTGTATTCTCATTTCAGGTTGCACCTTTTAGAAGACTTTTAAAATACTTTGTAAGCCTCCAGAGAGTTAACGGTACAGATGAGGCTGTCAAAATGTTAGCATTTGATTCAGTGTATGGTGGGTTTTTTACAGGAATAACAGTTAACTTAGCCAATTCTTCTACTTATAAACCTAGAGGCTGTACAAACATAAGTATTTTTTCCAATAAAAACTTTTAATCAAGAATTAAATTAGAAAGTTGATCTTAAGACATGTTTTAGCAAGAGGAATTAAAAAAAAACCCAACAAAAAACACCATCAAACAATATAGTAGATTAAAAATGCTCTTACTAAGTAAAAATATTTGTAAACAATGTCATTTTCCCTGGCAACTGCACAGTATTTTGATTTTTGGAGGTGGTGGGAAGGAAGAGGGAAACACCTGGAATTTGTTTGTTGGACAAAGTAAAAATCAACCTGTTGTTCTGAAAATCTTTGACTTTGAGGGTGGTAGCTTCAGGAGCCACTCATTGAGAACAGAATAAGTATTTAGAAGCACTGTGAGCAGATGACATTGAGCAGATGACAGTTGCTATTAGCAGAATTCCCTAGGACATACTTGAGTATCACATAAGACTAAAAAGCTTTTTAAGGTCTCTTACCAAGGACTACTGAGATGTTTGTCTCGATACAGGATGTTTATCTTGAACTTGAGAGGTCCCAAACCATGTAATTAAACTTTTTTTCTGGTTTTTTTTTTCCCTCTGGTTGCATGATGCTATTTATTGAAACTCCTTTGTCGTCAAGAAATTGGAGTTCCAAATGAAGATATTGAAAAAACTGAACTTCCTTCTTTGAGAAGCAAATTTATAGACTGGTTGAAAACTATTCTTTGTCTTAATTTGTCCAAGCAGCAATAAAGCCAGAAGGGTGATGAGATGATATTGGTAAAACTGTAAACACTATGCAGACAACACCCAGTTATAGCTCATTTAAAACAAATGCAAATAGTACAATCTTTTAGTTTTCTCAGTAGTCTGCTGAAATAAACACATGAATTAGCGGAGGCTGAACAACAACTGAAACTTGGTCTTTGTGAAGAGGAAAAGTGGCTTGGAGCACTTCTTGTCCATAGTATTTTGCTCTGCTGAGGTGATTGGATCTCCTGTAGTCTAATCTGTAGTCAGGTTTCTTTTTGGGCCTTTAAGTATTGATAGATACCAAATGACGTCAGCAGAGTATAATATGCCGTGGTGCATCTTCAGTTACAGCAGTCTGGAGGCTGTCTAGACAAGCAGCAGTTTTTCGGTTGGGTTAGCTACCTGTGTTGCTAAGGCAGGACCAACACAGGATCGGTACCAGCTTCTAACTGGAGTGCAGGTCAAAGTCTGTTCTGGTACTCAGAATCTTGTAAAGGATTGGCTTTAACTAACTTAAAGATTGCCGCTCCCTGTCAATGTTTTTACAGTACAAACTGTCATGGGGACAGTACTTAAGATCTCTTCATTAATTGGTACTAACGTAAATCCAACTGCTGATTTATTTCAACTTGCCCTCTTAAATTTCTTACATGTATTCTTTTTTCTGTTGCGTTGAGAAATTGTGGATTTTTATTTTTTTTTCGGTTGCGTGGTCTGAAATGATGTAAAGACCCGATGCTTGAAAACCCCTGTAGGAAACACTGTGAAAACTAAGGCTTTATTTTGGACTGTGGGTTGGAACTACCTAAATGTGTTTCTAGCCTGTGTGTGTCTGGACTACAGAACTTATAATTCATCTGGAAACACAAGTGGAATGCATACTTCTTTTTTCCTAGATCTTCATGAGTCATAACATTCACTGAATTATAACAAAGAAATCCTTGAATTCTAATAGTTAAGCAAATATTGAGTAATTATGTCTTTATCTTTTTTCTTAAAAGCTGTGTAGTATTCAGATGGTGCTGTATTGAATTTGATTTTATTGAATTTGCTTTTATTAAATTTGAAGGTATTTAATGTATTAAGAGAAAAACTGATACTTCGTGATAAAGTCTACTGATGTTAGATATCCGCATATAGAATGCATTAATGCAAGATGTCTACTTTCCCATGTAGTCGCTGACTGCTGTGAAAATGTTATTTATATGGAGGTGAGTAGGCAGGAGAGACTGCCTGTGGTAGAAGCTGAAGTACAAGGTATCAGTACAACAAGCACCATCTTCTTCGATTATGGGTGGCAGAGTTCCGCGTATTAATTCCACCACTGAGGTCCAAGAGCATCTTTGACTACAAGTGTGAAGTGACTCTGTGCTAAGGTACTTAGGAGGGGAGGAGGCCTCTCCAGGCAGGAAGATAATCTAGTAGGAGTGGATGGGAAATATCCTTTAGGGAGAAGTGAGACTGAAGGGAGGACAGTGAGTTTGTGCTCTTTATATTTGCCCTGTGCCTTTTCACAGATGTCAGGTTACGCAGAACAATACCAAGCTCTACATGAAGCTGGAGTTGAAAAATAGGGTGATACTGAAAAATAGGGTGATACTGGTGCCCCACAACTTTGTCTTGATATTATGCGCTGCTGTCAGTGTTAGAGGTGGAACCACAGAATTTCCTCACGAGTCTTTCTTTGTTACGAAATCTGTTATACCAGTGCAGTATTATACTAATATCTTTCAGGATGTCAGGATGGCTGCATTGTTCTTGACCTTACCTTTCTTTTGGTCATGATGACCTCCTCTGCGATACTTGCAAAAAAAGGAGTCAGATTTACTTTACCTTCATATAACAAATAGTTTTCATCATAGTTCTTGGTAGAGAAGCTCATGGGAAAGAAGGATCTGAGAATCATGAATTCCGGGGGAAAGAAAAAAGGATTATTTTTTTTTTTTTGATCCTTTTTTCATTGCAATTTGGCAAACTCGTAGATGTGGCCAGGAGTAAAAGAAAATATTGATTAAACTCATATATTTGCAAGTTAGGAAGTTTCTCCCCAAGTTTCTGTTTCTCTGGGAATAGAAATTTAATTTTTCAATTCAGGATTCAAACAGAATAAGTAGCTGAAGGTTTTCTTACAAATCAGGCTGTCTTGTGAGAGGTAGAATAACTGTACCAAAATGGGACATTTCTCATTTTCTTGTGTATTTCAACATCAGCAAACTTACCTTTCAGTGGTGCGTTAATCATATTTTGGAGGAGGAAATAGCAGTATCCAACAAAGGTGTATGTTAGAAACAAATAGATGAAATAGTAAGCTTTCTGGAAGTGGAATTATCAGTCAAGTCTTTAATTAAAAAAAAAATGGTGGCTTAGCAAAAATGAAAAAAGTGAAACATGGCTATAAGTTTTTTGAAGAATTGCTTTCAGAAGTCATCTGATGTTTTCACAAAATGTATTTTCTCAGAGGAGTTGGAATCAAGATAACCTTTTTTATGACAATGGAAAAAGACAGTCTTTCTTCAACAAGTAACTTGCAACTTTGAGCTGAAGCTCATACTTAAGATTAGACAAGCTCCTGTAGATCTTGCTTGTCTTGAAATTGCAGCATGATAAACAATTGATTTTCAGGCATAACGAAGTAAACCTTATCCATCCTAGAGCTATCGAAATCAACTGGCTTAAGTCTCCTTTCTTCATCTAGAAGAAAGTGGAAGAAGTGTTAATCAGTCTACTCCAGAACAACTAAATAAATTCCGATAGGAAGAGGAGTGACTAATTGGGCAGATGATAAAAGTAATTTTGTCAGTAATGCCATTCATGTCTGTTCATAAGCTTTTGCGTTAATTATTAAACTTGTGCAATTGAATATTTGCCTACCATGAATTATTTAATTATTAATAGTTGTAAAAAAATAACTGTTTATCTGTTTCACTTTAAGATTGTAGAGTCAGTTGTTCCATTTAAATACTTCTTTGACTACCAATCAACTCTTGCCTGAAAAGACAGAGAAGTTGAAATCGAAGTTGATGTGCCATATTTCCTACCCTCTTTTTTCATCCTGCTTAGTAAATATCAACAAATAGGGAGCATCGCTGCGGTATGAGACTGTGATACAGTCCTTTTGTACTTCTGAATCTTCCTAACTGCAGAACAGATTTCACTTTTGGGGTGGTGGTAGAGTACAAGAACCAAAAAAAAAAAAATTTCTTTTTGTAGAAGGAAGTATTTTCTGTCCGTAAGAGATGAATATAAATACGAGGTTTGGAATACAGGTAGAGAAATGAGGAACATTGTAATTAAAGATGGTTTTGGGGTTGGATTGTTTTTGACTTTTGGTGACTTAAGTCAGGGTTTGCTGATTTCTTCAGGCTTTTTGTGAGACTGTTTTGAATTTTTATTTCCTGTATCTAAAATAAGGAAGCACTTCCCCCCCCACCCTGCCCCCGATTTGTGGGTTTGATGTTTCAAGGCACTGTTTGTACTCTTTTAAGAAGTAAGGGAAATTTTGTTGGTAGTAACCATGGTGTATTTGAAAAACAGATATCAAGCTTCAAGCACACTTGTGGCAAATATCAATGACTGGAAAAAAGTCCACAAGGAGACTTTTTAAACTAAGTCAAAAGGAAGGTGTGAGTCTGTTTATAACATACCAACAAAGAGGAAATGTTGAACTGCTTTTTTTAATATAAGTCATTACTTTCAGATTCAGAAGTATTTTGAGTTAGAGTTGTATTTTCTTTATTTACAAATGTTCCCACAGAATAAATAGAGATATTATTTATCAGATCATAAGTAAGGAAAATCAGTTTCTCTATGTATTAGTGTATATTAGTACATGACCTTAAAAATTAATTTAACAATTTTTTACGATGCTTTAATGTTTGTAGTAACATGGAAACTTTGTACGTAATGGTCACTGGTCTCTAAACTTTGTATAGGCTGTGTGGTAGCGGGAAAATTGGAGATAAATTAAGAAGAACTTAATGGAATTTGGTGCTTCTTATGGATAAAAATCAGTATTGCCTGACTGAGATCTAATGTGTGAGTGTTACAAAGCTTTTAAAATGAAGATGTATGCATTGTAAACTGCAGTTAAACTTACCAAGTACAGTGTCCAGTGCTCAGCTGATAATGCTTATTAGTATAAAAGAGGATACTTCTGTTTGCTGTAGTTTCCAGTAGTGCAGTCCCTGGGGGAAAGATCACTAAAATGTTTCGTTCACCTAAATAGTTTGGGGATTGTAATAAATAAAGTTCATTAGTTCTCTGAAGTAGTTCTCCATGTTAACTTTACATATTGAGTATATAATGTGTTTCCACCGTAACAAATTCACGTGCAACTATTGCTTGCCTTTTACTTTAGTTCTGAAGGTGTGCTTCACTGGTTTCCAAGAAAGTCTTTATATGAAAAGCTTCATCAGTCACGTGGTGGTCAATGTTTTTTAGTCAGGCTGACAGCCTGTCACAAATAGGGTCTTCCAGAGTTGGATACTGGGCCTCATGCTGTTTAACATCTTCATAAATGATCTAGATGATGGGATTGAAAGCACTCTCACCAAGTTTACTGATGATTCTAACATGTGTGGTGAGGTGAACACCTGGAGAAGGGGAGAGTCGTCTTACAGAGAGACTTGGACAGGCTAGAACAGTGAGCAAGTAAGAACAGCATGAAGTTTAACAAAGATAAATGCAAAGTCCTGCACCTGGAATGGCATAACCAAAGAGCCCAGTACAGGCTTGAATCTGTGTGGTTGGGAAGCAACTTTGCTGAAAGGGACCTGGAGATCCTGGTGGACAGCAAGCTGAACATGAGTGAGCAGAGCACTGCTGCAGTGGCAAAGGCAAATCACATCCTGGGCTCTAATCCCCAGGGACATCACTAGCAGAGATGGAGATGTGATCATCCCACTCTACTCAGTGCTGGTCAGACCACTTCTGTAGTTCTGTGTCAAGTTTTGGTCCCCCCCCAACTCAAGAAAGACAGAGACAGAATGGAGAGGTTTAAAGGAAGGTTGCAAAGATAATCAAAGGGCTAGAGAACCTACCTTGTGAGGGAGGACTGAAGGAGTCTCCTTGGAGAAGGGAAGGCTTGAGGGGACCTCATCGCAGTATTCCTATACTTAAAGGACAGCTTCAAAGAGGATGGAGGCTATATTTTCTTAAGGAGCTACATCTGAAGACAAGGGGTAACAAGTACAAGTTGCAGAGGGAGAGGTTCTGTAACTATATAAGGAAGAAATTGTTTTATAGTGGGAATAATCACTTGCTGTAACAGCTCCCCCAGGGATGTGGTAGAATCCCCTTTATTGGAGATTTTCAAGATGCAGCTGGACAGGATGCTAGATAATCTCATCTGGGCTCCCTTTCCCATTAAAGGTTTGACCAGATGAGCCTTCAAGGCCCCTTCCAATCTGGGCTGCCCTATGGTTCTGTGATTCTGGAGCTTTTCAGAAGATACCTGAAGTATTTCACTGGTTTGTTTTCCCTTTGTGTTTTTATAGCTTTGATTTCAAAGCATCAGTGAAGTTTTTGAATTGGTGCAACAGTGTGTTTTCAGCAGTGCTAGTTAAGGACACAGTGATTACATTTACTGTATGTACAAATTGCTTTCTGAGCTGTAGCTATCAAGGTCCCATTTTCTGAGGTGACCCTCAGGGGCGGGGGTTGTGATATCTATACTGAGCAGCACAGTGTCTATGTCCTTGGTCCTGTAACATCAGATCCAGTAAGATTTTTTTTTTTAAAAAAAGAAACTTGAGAAAAATTTAAAATCTATTAGAGAGATAGAGGAAGGTCAAGCACAGAATGCATGTACAACAAATCTAGGGACAAAAAGATAAACTGCTGTTAAGATGTTTTCGTAAATATTTTTTCATCTTAATTGGCAACTATAAATTTCAATTGTATCTGAATTTTAAAAAGAAAAACAATAAGCAGCTCTCGTAGAGTTAACTTGCTCTCTTTGTGACATTTAATATCTTACAAGTGAAGATGAACTCTTTTTGGAAGGAGGAAAAATATCCCCAAGATTAAAACCAACAAGTTCAAATTATCAATTTATGTTGGGAAATGATCTCTACTAAGCTGAGAGAATCTTGGAAAATGTTCAGGAGCTGGTAGGAGTTCTTACAAACTTGGTAGGTTTTGTCTCATGATGGCTTCAGGCAAGAACTTGCACAATTTATAACTCTCTAAAGGAAAAATCAGCATAGAATAAAGTTTTCAGTAAATGGGATATAATTTTTTCATGAGTATTGCAGTAATACAGCTAATTGGAATTATGAAAGATTGTTATCGTATACAGTGAACTGTAGCCAAGCAACAGCTAAGTTCTGCAAGAAGATATGCAGTTTATTTGGGCAGAAAATCGTGACTTCAAGTATGTATATCAATGTGACTTCATGTATGTATATCAATATGCTTTCAAAAGATAACTGAGGTAGTTGGTTGAATCTGATGTCTGATAGAGCCCTAAGAATAAAAAAAATAAAAATACTGATAATACTGAGACTATGCTCTAATATCAAATGTATTTTTTCTCAACACATCATAATTCTGTAATAAAACTTATAATTACCAGAGATTTGTTTTAGAATTTCACTTCTACGATCAGACAGGTGTTAGGGTGATCTGTAGCAACAATCCCCAAGTTGGTGTCCATCAAGAGTGAGGCCACAGTCTTGCTGTGACAGCATCTTGGCTTCTCTTTTGTAAACCAGTGTCTAATACAGCTACTGTCCTTGTGCTGCATGTGGTGCCTGTAGTACTTAGATATCTGCGTTTTAAAAACTTACCTTCCTTTTAGGGGGTTGGTTAGCTCAGTCAGTTGAGCGTGGCACTAACAACACCAAGGACATGGGTTCGATTCCCTTCGGTCCCCATATGTTGCCTGATCTAGTCGAGAGGTGGCGACTGTGGCGACAGGGAGGCTGGATTAAAATGATCTCTAAGGTCCCTTCCAGCCTCGGCCATTCTGTGATTCTTTTACATTTTGTTTCTTTGGGGGCAGAGTGGGGGCAAGTACCATGATTAATAGCAGGAGATGTATTAGATAAAATAAAAACGCATGAGAAGAACTCAGCAAAAAGAGCAAATCAACTTCCAGCTAGTGCTATTGGTCTTCTCGCTGGTTGCAATTCTGTAAGGCTATTGTCATCCTCCATTCACTTTTTAAGCAAAAGTATCTTCTCCAGTATCTGCTATGCCAAACAGGCAATTTCAGGTACTGTGATGTGACAGAAAATGTTAAATCAGGATATCTTTTAGACAGCCTGTTTCCATCAGGTTTCTGTTTGTATTTCAGCTATTTAGGAATACAGTGGGTTGGTAGTTAATTGTTGACAGAACCAAAGATATAAGCCACATTTATATTTAAGACACTTAAAGGTATACCTTTCTCCTTTTACAGAAAGCAGCAAGTTTATTCTGAGAATGGGACAAGAAATACAAGCTGTTATATTTTAATGTCGGCTTTGCCATTCTTAAGATCGTACTGCTGCCTCTGTCGTACTTATTGATGGCTTTGGCCTTTTGGTAATTAAAAATCAAAACATGTTTTTGACATTCCAAGGTAGTGAACAGTGTTTGGAACCAAAGTAAGTGAAGTTGCAGGATCTTTAGAAGATTTTTCAGTTGTGAAGATTGACTTTTATGTAGAAACAACATGTGATAAGTTAGAAAAAGTGCTGAGTGGGACAGTTACAAATTTTCTTGCTCCTATCTTCTGGGCAACCAGGAGCTTTTGTACTAATTTTCAGGAGTAACTTGTCTGTTCCTAACTGGGTTTAGTTTGACTCAGTGTTAATCTTCTTATTTCCTCATAGCGATATGTAAAAAAAGAGGTATAGTCAATGACACCAGAAGTGATATAGTCATCTTTCAACTGCATTCTCATTTTTATAAAATATATTTTTTAAATTAATCAGTTAAACTGGACTAAGTGTTATCCTATCTTCCAGAGAATACATGGATTAAGAGGTTTTTCAGTGAGGCAAGATGCTAGAGTTGAGGTTTGTCATGTCATAGTTAAATATGTAGAGAAAGGGACAAAATTAAGAAAGATCTGGTTCATGTGCTTGTCCCTTAAATCCAAATTGGAAGAACCATGAAATAAAGCTCTAAACATTTGACTGTGATATGATGTTAAGCTTGATCTAGAGTGATTCAAAATAGAGAGGAAGATAATTTCTTTTTTATTTGCTCTAAGTCATATCATGTGATATCTTGAACTGAAAAGTATTAGATTCAATGCTGCCTAGGCTGTGTTCTCTGAAGACTTTGTCTTAAGGCATCATGAACTACTTGTAATTTTTCAAGTGCAAAAGACTGGGTCTGCAGTTTATGGTCCTTCTTAGTTCTCCTGGCAAGCAAACAGTTTTTAAAATGTGAATCAAAATTAAAGTGTTAGGTCATTTTTTTTGTTGTTTGTTTTTTAAAAGGTTAGTCCTTTGGGATGTGTAAATGTATGCATACAGAATGTATACATGCACACATTTCTGCTCCTAGACCTTCTCCAGTGCCAAGGGCTTGATTTTTCCTTTCCTGAATCAAATTGGTCAGCTGTATTTCAGTCTAGTTAACTTTAATAATGGTTTACTTCATTGCCAGTGCATTATGATTGAATATCACAAAAGATGTAACTGTTTTTTCTTAGCTTCCTCTTACATCTCAGAGGCTAGGTAATTATGTTATAAAATGACCTTGGTTGGTAACAAGCATCCGTTTTCAAAATGACTGTTTACATGCGTGTGTTTATGTAATTCTTCAGAAAGTGGCTCTGTGTTTCGGCAAGGACTTTGGACAGTAAAGTGCAGAATGTTTGACAAAAGTGTAGCTCCAAATTCTTGAGATGACACCACTGTTTTTTCATTGTGTTCTGGAGTATGCCTTTTTGATATTTTACAGTATTTAGAAATTGGGAGCCTACCTTACTAGATGTTTTATAAACATTGAGTTTATATGAATGGTAACAGAGAGTACCTGACCTGACTGGACATGATTTTGAACCATAGGCTATATTTTTTTATATATATATGTATACACTTATATACATGTATACACATTAGGTATCACTAGTCCCTTAGTTCATGTAAATTTTTAAGAAAGTAGTGCTTTTTATGGCTTTATTTTAAAACTCTGTTCTGGAAGAATGCTTTCAGAAAACAAATGCTGGGGAAAGAAAATCATATAGAAGTTGGATGCAAGCCAAACATAGCCTTTCATTAGCTTTTGATTTATTTTTTAGAAAACATTTTCATGAATTTTACTCTCTGCTTAATGGGAAACTAAATGACAGCTACTCAAAATGGTCTTTGCGACAGATGAATGGAAGATGTAATGTCAGTGTGCTCTGACTCGTTTCATGGCAGACGTTTACGGCACGACAAAAATAACGCTCACCCTCATCTTCTGTAGAGATTAAGTTCATCAGTCTAAGCGCAGCCTTGCTCCCTTGTAAGGACAGGCAGGAGAGACTTTGACAAGATTCCATGGCAGTGGCAATGGTCCAGACAGCCCTGGCTCTCTTTCCTCTTCGGCTAAGATTTGTTTTCTCCCCTTTTCTAAATCCAGAAGAAAAATCATGCCTTTGGAGGACATATATCAGTCTACTGCATCCTCTTTGAGTGGGGACATGTTCTTTCAAAGTTCTGAAGTATTATATGAGAAGAATAATATTAGCAAAGAGTTGACTTACTGTTTCTTATCAATGTAGTTGAAAAGTGGTTAGAAGTGTTGTTTTTTCAACTGTTTCTTAGCATTTTAGTGTATAAGCTTGGTGAAAATACCCAGTGTTTTAGAAGTTGAATACTACTGTTTTACAGTTACGCTATCTGTGTCTCGTGCTTGAGCAACTGGATTGGAAATGTTGGGACATGCTTTGTTTCTTGGTGTATGAATGGCTTTAGTTTTCCTCAAGCTTGAATCTCAAGGATTGAAAGGAACCTAGGAAAACTTACTTGCATGTCCCTAAATGAACTTGCAAACTGAACAAATCATGGCATTTCTGGGGCCTTTTGAAATTAAAAATGTTGGATGCTGCTAATGAATTTATAATACTTCCTCACTTCCTCTAGTCTTGAAATACCGTATCTGAAAGTCCCAGGTAAACCAACTTAATCTTGTTGCACTCCTATACATGGAAAATATCACCCTTGGACAGCTTTGGTTCTGTTCTGTTATTTCAGTACTTGACTGTGGAACTGTGTTTTCATGTAGGTTTTTGATTTTTGTAGTTACACTTCTCTTTTTAGATGTAGTCCAAAGCATTCAAGATCTTAGTCATGACTATACTGTGGTGTCAGATAGGGTAAAAAGATTGGTTTTAAATGCTACTGAATTATTGCCTGAGCTGAAAGGAGACACTATTAGTGGCTTGAAAATACACTTAAACATCCATTAATAGTTAGAAATTGTTAATGGCATTGACTGTATATCTTTATTCTTTTTTTAGGTGGATTTTTAAAAAGAGAGCATGTCTCAATCACATCTTTTTTTTATAGAATTATGTTGTTGTAAGTGAATTTATAAAATTAACGCATTGGATTCTGGAATCTGGAAGCAATTTGTTCTATGTTAGCAGTACAAATCCCTGAAAATATGAAAAACTTTCTGGGTTGTTCCTGCTGGTAGAAAAATCCTATCAGTTCTGAAGGATCTTAGTAATTGGTGGTAGATGTAACTTTATATCTAAAATAATGCTTATGGAATTTTTATTACATTTTTTTAAAAGATCATTACTTCAAAATTATTCTTGTGGCTACATTCATCATGGAAAAAGGAATAAATATAGAAAAAACATTGGTTTCATATATACATAAATCTTCTGTTTTATTGAAAGTGAAGTTTTTCTTTTAATCAGTACAAGAAAAAGTCCATGGACTTTGCTAGGGTTTGCATTATGAAAATTCGTAATGAGGCACAAATTCTTTAGTAGTGTGAAGTTCTTGTTTAGTTGCATATTTCAAATTTCTGTTTGACATGTGATTGCTTGTGATGGAATGCTTATAGCAGAAATGTAGCTTGAGCTCTGACAGGAGATTGTACAATCAGAGAAGCTTCTCTGCTTGAGTTGTGCTCAACTCCCCCCTCCCCCCTGACTATGGGTTGCACGTGACACTGAAGAAAAGCGTATAGCTTTACAAATTACTATTTCAGTTTCTATGAAGTGTTCTTAATATAATTCTTTCATAACTTTCATTTTTGGACTTCTGTCATGGCTGTTCACCTCTAATTAAAAGTGTTTTGACTTGTTTTAGGGAAGGATTTCCATTTTGGTGGGGGGATTAGGAGTGATTTTGTGCAGTGTTTCCAGACTGCTAGATAAATTATAATATTCTCACTCTTTCTTGGAAAGTTACTCAATTAATTTCTGCCTCCTGTTAAAAATATTAAGTATTTTTTTGTCTTGCAGTTTGTCTAGCCTCTGTCTCCAGTTACTATGGGGTTTTTTTATGGGTTAGATGGTATTGCTAGTAATAGCAGTTGTTTGTTTTTCTTTGATGTACCTTTTTTTGAGAGTCTTTTCTAAACCACACTTATTGAACTAATGTAATGTCCAGAGACTGAGTTGTCAAGACTAAAGATAGAACTTGCTTTCTTACTGTTTTATAGCTTACTGTTTATAGTTAACAGACAGTTTTGTTAGCAGCAAACATAATCCAGTTCAGGTGACAACAGGTACTCTTATGGCTGATGAGGTACTGCTGCTTTATAGAAAACTTGGTTACCTTTCTACTGACTTGCTACATATTGCAGACTTTGCTAGTAATGCTTTTTAGTTTGTTTTTGTTTATAGCAGAGATAACACTTTTCAGACAAATGTGTAGTGGGGTGGCTAGAGATAGTAATTTAATCTATTGATGGGACATTTACCGTAATGTATTAAGCTAAGGGATCTAAGTTGCTTTGCACATTCTCAGTGATGTCCAATGGTAGGACAAGGGACAGTGGGTGCAAGCTGGAGCATAGGAGGTTCCACAAAAGCGTTGGGAGAAACTTTGTTCCTGTGAGGGTGACAGAGCCCTGGCACAGGCTGCCCAGGGAGATTGTGGAGTCTCCTTCTCTGGAGACATTCAAAACCTTCCTGGATGTGTTCCTGTGTGACCTACTCTAGGTAATCCTACTCAGGCAGGGGGGTTGGATCTTTTGAGGTCCCTTCCAACCCCTAATATTTTATGTGATTAAACAGCTTTTACAAGAGCTAGTGCACTTTCGGTTATGTTGCTTGCAATAATGTGTTGTATTTCTTCTTATGACCATATTGGTATCTTGCTGAGTCCCATCTTGTCCAGCCAACTAAAACTTACTTCCTGAAGTCTGGCTTCATGGATACCTGCCTGGAAAAAATTGGAGAGGCAGACAGCAATTTCCCAAGCAATAGATGGGGAGGGAGTTCTGTTTCTTTTGCTAAATACCACAGTTTCTTAGTGGAGTTGCTTTCCTTTCGTTCAAGTCTTTGCCTGATTCCTTGAGGGCTGCTGCCCAAAGAAGCCTAAGGCTTTTGAGCCAGGACTGGAGCAGTTTCTCTCTGCTCTTTCATATCTTCTATCCGACTGTCTTCTATACCATTTTATTGAAGGGATGTTACATACCAAAACTTGCATCCACGGTGTTAATTTTTATCTGTCTTACATTTGCTTTCTAGTGAGTGTTCCTTGGAGTGTTGACTCTTGTTGGTCTGAATTGGTAGTTGTAAGTGTGTGTCTTTAAAATACTAGGGCTTACAAATCGGAAGCGGTAGATCTATATGTGCGGCCTGTGAAAGACTGCCCTCTCAGCATAACTAAGAAAGCTGCGGGGACTTGGAAGGGCTTCTTGCTGATTTAATTTTCCAGTGAGGGAGGTTTGGTTCTTCTTTTTTTTTTTTTTTAAACATTTTCTTAACTAGTTACTTTACATTTTAGGTGGGAGAACAGGGCTTGACTTATATTTTTGGTGACTATTTGGACTTTGAGAACTCGAAAGGATGTGAGGTCACTTTTTCCCCCCTTAGAGGTGTTTCTGTGTATAGTGTTACCCTGCTGTATGTCGGGTTGGCTGCTCACTCCAGTTGCAGTTGCTACACTAGCTTGGAACCCTAGACCTGTGAGGCACTTCCTAATGCAGAAGTCACTGTGGAATGCTGCTTCTGTGATGATAAACATCAGTCAGTTCTTTAACTACCAGTACTCCTTCTGTTAACGCTATTTAATTATAGCTGCCTTAAATATACTTGCATTCAACACAGTTAATACAGTTTTATTGAAAAGGACAGTTTTAAGAAGCTGTACTTAACAGGATTTTTTAGTCCTAACATGAGACAAATATGGCTTGATAAATTATTTAAACCTAAAGTACACCACCTATTTTCTTTTCTTCTACACATGAAAATATCCAGAATCTTTATAGCCCTCCAGATAGTTATAAAACTGGTTTAGTCTTTTTACATAAGATATTCTATTGATGGTAGAATGTGCCACATTTGGTAAAGAAGCTTTGTAGTTTGTAAAACTTGCCCACAGAGCATATCGACCCGTGCAAGTGAACCTTTTTATTAAGGAAAGTTGCAAATCGAGAGATATCGCTTGCTGTGAAATGAAATAATGTAATTTGACTTAATAGCAGTCAGCTTTCGCTGCTGCTAAACACCTACCTGAACTCTTTTTGAACAATTTCTGTTGTACCCGTTTCTGCATAAGTTTTACTGAAATAAGTCTTGATGGTATTTTTTTGGTCTATATTCTGCATCTAGGCAGTGGACAGAGAGGGGCTCTGGTGTGAGGGATCTGTGGCTTGCATTCTGTTTTAGCTGGAGACTGAAACTTGTAGGTTTTCTGAATTACGTGTGTACTGGATACTGGTAGTGCTCTTGCATGCTTACTGCATATGAGTTGATTTCACAGAATTGCACTGCACTTTACTTTAGATGTTGTTTCAGGTGGTAGGATACATTGCTGCAGTGGAAAAACAGCAAGATACAGAAAAATTATGTGTCTGTGAAAAAGCATTACTTTGTGTATGTGCACCTGTCTGTAGATTTGCACCTGAGTGTTCTTTGAGTGCTAATGTGGATGTTAACGCTATTGAGAGGTCTGTGGGCTCTGGTGTTAGTGGCAGTGTATATTTTTATGTATATTTATGTGTGTGTGTTTCAAGATATATTGAGATATTGATATTAATTCATAATTTATCGAGTCATGTAGTAAGTGTATACTGTAGGAATTTGTCAGTTAAAATGTTGGATGGTTGATATTTGAAAAGAATTCAGGTACATGTGCTTATATATGTAACTACACAGAACGTGACATGGGTGAAGTTTTCAACTACGCGTGGGATGACTTTGAAAAGGCTGAAATGAAAGCAATAATCCATGCTGCTTTTAGTAATCCTGCATCAGAGTTTAAATTTCTAGCTCTTCAGTGAGTGAAAATTTTTTTCTTTGTGAAAGGTTATGTATTTAGCCTAAATTTGCAAAAGCTCTTTATGAGTATTGCAAGATAGGAATTAATGAGTTCTAAAGAGTTGTATTGTGCTGGCAACGAGAGTGGGTGATGAATCAAGTGCCTTGTACTCAGACTCTCATGTCAGTTTGTATACTTTGCTTAGTCTAACAGTGAATGAAAAATCTTAAGTGAGGTGTCTTAACTCTGTCTACATTGACTTGTCGGCTTTAACGATGAAGTACTAAATTTCAGTTTTCTATTCTCCGGACAGTAAAATAAATGAATGTGATAAAAGCAGGTAGCGGGATCTTTTGTATACTTGATTAGATATGGATAAGTGTAGCACTAATGGCATTGGCCTGAAAGTTGGCTTTCAAACAGTGTTCTTGAAACTAGTGAGTTGTATAGATCTATTGAGTACTTGTTTGTCAGGTAAACTTACTCTTACTCGTTTAATTTAAACAAAGAAAAGTACTAATGTTGGGCACCAGAGGAAATTCCTGCGTGCATGTTTTTCCTTACCAATGAAGTCGTAGTAGGTTATTCCCCAAAACAGTATCAAAGAGGGCTTTGGGTTTTTCTGTTGATTGAGTCAGTAGCATCAGAAGAAGTTTGCCCTTGTCTCAAAGGAGCAACAGGTGCTATGGACCTAGTTGGAGAGCTGAAAAATGTGAATCATGCAAAGCTAAACCTCGTAACAAGGTTATCTTGTTTATCACATGCCCCACTGGTAGGGAGTTGAAGGATATTTTTGGTAGGATAATTCATTGCAGGAACTATCTTTATGCAAACCAAAAGCATAGCTTGGTGTTGTAGACAAAACAGAATTGTTTAGATTGGAAGGGACCTATTAAGATCATCTGGTCCAAGACCTTTGCTCAAGCAGGGGTCAGCTGGAACAGGTTGCCCAGGAACGTGTCTGCCCAGGCTTTGAATATCTCAGCAGATGGAGACTCTGAAACCTCTCTGGGCAACCTGTGTTTGACCACCTTCACAGTAAAAAAAGTGTTTTCTTGTGTTCAGATGGAGTCTCTTGTTTTTCATTTCTGCCCATTGTCTATTGTCCTGTCAATAGACACCATTGAGAAGAGCCTAGGTCCCTCTTCTTCGTTCTCTCCCATTTTATACACATGGGTGATGTTCTGCCCTTGAGCCTTCTCTTCCTCAGGCTGAGCAGTCCCAGCTCCCTCAGCCTCACGATATGAGAGATGCTCTAGTCCCTTGATAATCTTTTTGGCTTTTTGCTGAACTCACTCTGGTATGCCCATATCTGCTGGTACTGGAGAGCCCAGAACTGGACACAGCACTGCAGGTGTGGCCTCACCACTCCTAAGTAGAGGAGAAGGATCACCTCCATCGACCTAATGGCAATATTCTGCCTAGTGCAGCCCAGGATGCTGTTGGCTGTCTTTGCTGTGATGGCACACTGGTGGCTCATGGTCACTTTGTTGTCTATCAGGACACAAGGTCCTTCTTGGCAGAGCTGTTTCCACCTGGTTGGCTCCCTTCCAGCATGTCCTGGTTACCTGGGGCTGGTCCTCCCCTGATGCAGGACTTGGCGTTTCCTTTTGTTGTACTTCAGATTCTTCTCGGCCGGTTTCTCCAGCCTGTCCAGGTCCCTCTGACGATTCAAAGATCTGATAAATCAGAAAGAAATTTCTAATGTTACTTTTATTTTTTTATGATTGAGCTGAAGGATTACTTTTGATGGATATCTGAGAACAGGATGCAAAAACTAGCTTCTCACAGGACTTCAGTAGGCTCTCTTGGTATCGATAGTTGACTGCAAGGATAGATTATGTATGATACGGTGTTATGACAAATCATGATGAGCACATGCAAATCAAGATCAGTCAGGTTTGTTGATATGGAAGAAAGCTTTAGTACTGTATTAATAATTAGGAAAATAGCTATAATAGAAAGAACTAAAATGTGGATAGTTAGAATTGTAGATCTTAACTCTTAACTTTGGTCTCTCCAAAAAAGGGAAAGGAGCAAAGACTTTAAACTTGGGTAACTGCCAGTTGATCCAAGGAATGCAAATTTTGTATGCTGGTAATACCCATTAAGGTTTTTTTTTTAGTTCTTTGAATGTTAGATAAATAATAAAATAAACAAGTGTCTCAATAACAAAGTTTCAACTGAATTTAGTACTTATTTATCATATGCTTCCACAAGATGATCCTGTGTTGAAATGTTTATGTAGTGAAATATGAAGATACTGTAACTGTACCTTGATAATCTATTTCAAATGCTTTGCTGTATTTTTTTTTACTTTATATTGCTTATGAATCCTGAGATAGTATGTTTTGCTGAATTGAAGTTGCTTGATGGAGTATATTTTGAAATATCCAGACAGTAAGTTTTGCTGTAAAATTGAATTAATAATAATTCATTTGACTAAAACCAGCAGTATGTAATTACAGTGAGTTTTCAGCTTAAGGAATGTAGTTAGAGTGAGGCAGTCCAATATAGTTGTGGTAGGACTGACGATCTGATGCTTTAAAACTTTGGAAATAGATATAGACCAAAATATGTGAAAAAGTTAATACAGGACTGCTTCACTCAAACTGAAGGAAACCAGTGCATTTTAGAGAAACCGAATTAAAAGAAGTTAGCATAACAGCCTGAGAAATTAAGTGCTAGTAGATTGTGTAGTTATTGTGTATGTTAATATTAACTTTTTTGTTAGTTTTTAGAAAAACTGAAGGGAAATTAAATGAAAAAGCTGTTGCAAAAATCTTTCCACACATTTCTTCATAAAGAAACTTAGAGGACTTTCCATACTGGAATCCTTCTTTACAATGTTTATGCTGGAGGATCCCTCTCAAGCTAAAGTGGTACTTGAAATGTTTTTTTGGACAAAATGACAGTAAGATTGCTGAGATGCTGAGACTGCTTTATATTTATCCATCTTTTTTGTACCTGATTGTGTTTCATAAAGGCACGTGTGTATAACCTTACCATATAGCTACGTTAGTGCTTAAAATCTTTTGACAACAGTAGAAAGGAAGGTGGTAAATATATAATTTTTTTTATTATTTTTTCTACTGAGGAAGAAAATTTTTTGAATAGTGCAGGAGCCTCCAGCCGGATAGTAGAACAAATGAATCCAGAGGTGTTATGATGGGGAAGAGCTAATACATGTATTGTGGAAAAAAAAAAAAAAGAAAAGTCATGCTTTGCAAACCTGATGAAGTTCCTTGAAGAAACTGCTGAGTTTGAGGATAAGAAAAAGCTTTTGATAAGGCTCTTCATTTAAGCTATCAGAAATAAGGTGCTTTGGGCTAGGCTTCTTTTGTGGATGGATGAATGAATGAATGAATGAAGTGAGAGCTGGTGATCAGTTTATTTGAAACAACAGTAACGGAGTCTAACAGGTTCATGCTATTTCACTGTCATAAGTGATCTAAGATGATGAATAATGATTAAGTAATGATGATAGAGTAGTAAAAATAAAAGCAAATCACAGAAGATATTGATAATCATTGGTGCCTGTGTGGTTAAAAGTAATAGGTGAAATTCAGCATTGATGAACGTTGAGTGAGGGCATGGGAGAGACACTCTCATCTTCATCTTCTTGTGTTGTTGAATGTTGCACTGGCCTTGATTTTATAGTATCTAGTTTTGGAAAAGAATCAATTTAGTACGCAGTGACTGACAATTAACCGGATATTTCAGTTAAGAACTTAATATTTAATGAAAAACAGAACAGGAAACTTGAACTACATTGTGTACTTATAGCATCAAAGAATTCTAAGCGTTGGAAGGGACATCTAGAGATCAGTCCAACCCCTCTGCCAGAGCAGGATCCCCTAGGGCAGGCCAAACAGGAACGCATCCAGGCGAGTTTTGAGAGTCTCCAGAGAAGGAGACTCCATACCTTCTCTGGGCAGCCTGTGCCAGTGCTCTGTCACTCTCACAGTAAAGAAGCTTCTCCTCATGTTGAGGTGGAACTTCCTATGTTCTAACTTAACCCCCTTATTTCTTGTTTTATTGCTGGGCACCACTGGTAAGAGATTGTCCCCTTCCTCTTGACACCCACCTCTCAGATATTTGTATACATTAATAAGGTCCCCTCTCAGCCATCTCCTTTCAAATCTGAACAGCTCCAGTTCATAGGAGAGACGTTCAAGTCTCTTAACCATCCTTGTAGCTCTCCACTGGACTCTCTCCAGTAGGTCCCTGTCTCTCTTGAATTGAGGACCCCAAGACTGGACACAGTATGCCAGGTGTGGTCTCACCAGGGCAGAGCAGAGCGGGAGGAGAACTTCCTTAGACCTGCTGGACACACTTTTCTTAATGCACCCCAGGATCCCATTGGCCCTCTTGGCCACAAGGACATATTGCTGTCCCATGGACAACTCACTGTCCACTAGGACTCCAAGGTCTTTCTCCATGGGGCTGCTTTCCAGCAGGACGTCCCCTAATCTGGACTGGTGCCTGGTGTTATTCCTCCCCAGATGCAGGACTCTACACTTGTCCTTACTGAACTTCATGTGGTTTGCCCTCGCCCAGCTCTCCAGCCTGTCCAGACCTCATTGGATGGCAGCACAGCCTGCCTGTGTGTCAGCCACCCCTCCCAGGTTGATATCATCAGTGAACTTGCTGAGGGTGCACTCTATCCCCTCATCCAGGTCGTTGATGAAGATACTGAACAAAACTGGACCCAGTACTGATCCCTGGGGAACACCACTGGCCACAGGCCTCCAACTTGAGGTGTGCCCCATTCAGAAGTATCTAGTAGGAAGAAAAGAAAGTGCACTGCACGGTGGTGATGGTGGAAATTGAAATAGCTTTCATGCAAGGATAACTGGAAGAGAGTAGACCAAGGGATAAATGATGGAAGTGTGTACAGCTGTATAGCCGGAGGGTAAAGAGTCATTGCTCCTTCTGTGACTGAAAAATGGCAAGTGCAAAATAAAGTAAACTTTCACACAGCCTATAGGTAGTGGAATTCGTATCTATATGATGCTGTAAATGCAAGAGACTAAAACAGAGTTAGAAAATGTTTAGACAACATCACTGAAGAAAATTCTGACTAAAGCTGTAACTTCGACTGCCATTTCTGTCTCACAAATATGCCAGAGCACTACTATATACACTACTGTATGCTGGACTTGTTCTTATTGTCTTTCCTAGACACTGTCTTCATCTCCAGGGGCAGTATAACTATCTAGATTGAGCTTTGATTTTACTCGTTATAACTGTCCTTTTAAAACTTATAGGTTTGGTGTGGTAATGAACGAAACCAACAGAATATGTGAAAACGTTTTCTTATGAAAGAACTCTCTGCATGTTGTAATGGCTCCCCAGTATGTTGCTTTTTAATTTCAGGATATAATTAGATATTTAAAATAGCTTATGAAGTTACTGATTATTGAATGAGATATGGAAAAGGCTATTTCAGACCATGAAGAAAGGAACTATTTGTTTTACCAGTCTAATTTAACTATTAACATAAAATGAAAATATCTGTGTAGACCTGAAAGCTAAACAGGAAAACTGCTCTGTAATGACAGAATAAGATAGAACTTAGTGTTAGCTGAAAATACCTCTAAGCTACAATACATGTTTCTGTGAGGTACAGGAAGTGTTGTACTTAAAGAAAACAAGTACTAAAAATATGCTTAACATACTCAAGTGGTGAAAAAAATCCATCATAAAAATGAGGCCTTATTTTAATAAAGCACATTAAACTGATGGATGTATAGTTGCCTGTTATAATGATGTCCTAGTATTTTTTTCCTTTAAGTGAGGGAGAGTATGACTACTATAGGTCTTGAAGGAAAGATGTTCCTTTCTGTGTTAGGAAAAAGTTCCAATTGCATATTGAAAGATTGAGCAAGATGGTAAAAATAAAGCTGAGAGATGAATTATCTCTGCAGCCATCAACAATAGCAAATAGCTCCTTTCATTTGAGCTTTACCCTTTTTCTCCTAACCATTACTGCTGAAACTCTGTAGTATATGCCCATCTCTCTTATCTGCACCACTTTCAACCAGCATTGCCCTCTCACTGTTGACCTTGTGTGCCCCTCCTTGTTTGTTCACTAGTGATTCCACTTAAAATAGCCACACTTCTGTGGTTCCTGTTGTTTCTGGGGCAGCTGGTAGGGTTCACAAATTCTTCAGATTTAGCTAATGTAAGTGAAATATTCCGTGATTTATGTTACATACTGGACATCCCAGATATTTTACTTCCGTTATCTACAATTCTCTGAAGTTACCTTCAGCTTAGTCTTGTGTTTGCCATCCACCATTGAAATAATACCATGCTATTTTTTCTTCAGAAACATACTTCAGTTGGAAAACTGATTGATTTTTGAGAGAGAAGGCTTTACAAGTCTCTTAATTATTAAAGGCACACCCTACCCCTGTCTTTTTTTGTGAAAGCTTTGAACCAGGATAGTTGTTTTTCCGGATACTGTAGCAAAGGGGAGTTGATTATTAAAGAGCCTTTTACATGAGCCAACTCTTGACATGCAGCTACCTTAGATGTTGTTTGCTTGATTTTGAAGTGTGATTTGAAATAAATCTAAGATCAATAGCTTAAATCTGTATTTCAAAGGGTGTTTTTTTTGTTAAGTATTTTACTTGAAAGAGTCCATATCTAAGACCTGAAAGGTAATATGTTCATGGTAAATTTTGAATTAAATAGTATTGAAATTTGCTTTTGCCTGCTAAAAGTGAGGGGTTTTTTATGCTACTTTTCATCTTAATTTTGGAGCTTTTAAAAACACAGCAAAATACCCAACATGCCGAACAGACCAATGAAACCATGACACTTGCTGTAACTTACTGCTTTTATATGCATAGACCTGCATTTTAATATTTTGAAAGAGAAAGAATGATATGAAAGCAAGATTGATGTTAAATATTTGTAAATGTTCCCATTTTTCATATATTTTTGTATTGGGTGTTTAAACTCCCCTACTCTAAAGAAACTTTAAAGACTGAATTCTGACTTCTAAAACAAACCCTGAAAGGGAGCAGGTAATTGCACTGCCCCAGAGTAAACCAGGATTTTGAGAATTTTATTGTGCTTCTGCTTATAGGTGAGCAAGTTTTCAATCTTAGCTGTGGCAGGACAAATTGACGGATTTCAAGGCTTAAGGGCAGAGTGGACCCCAGGCTTTGACAACTTATTGCCATCACTCACTCATCTGCCTTTAGAAATCCCTGGATGTGACCTAGCAGCCTCAGAGATGTTCTGTGCCTACCATTTCTCACAGGATGGGGCGCTATGCATAGAGCTACCAGAGCACTTTGTACTGCTGTGCAAGCAGTTCTCTGTTGAATTTACCAAAGAATTTAAATTCTTTAGTGGATTTTCTGGATACTTATATCTTTGAAAGAGGTGTCCTTTAGTAGGTTATAAAGTATTTCTCACTAAGTTGCACTTACCTTGCATAAATCTATTTCTACATCTATCTTGAGTCCAAATTGTTGGCCCCTTACTTTTTTTTTAATGTTACTCACCCATTAAATGTTTTTTTTTGTTTGCCATTTGCTTTCCTTTTTCATCATCAGTGTAAGTTCAAAAAGATGATTCTGTGAACACACTCAAGATGCAAAACCTGACTTCATTTAAGTGCTGTGAAAATACAGTGATGTTTTTCTTGATTCTTAAAATTTTCATTGTAACATTTCTCAGTTCAAACTAAGCCACTATATGGAGAGGTAATTTAAAACAGGAATGTTTTTATGAAATTAACAGCTTTAATAACATCCAGCCTTGAAAGTAATACTGGTTATCCTTGTAGTTTTACTTCCTTAAACCTGTTTACAAATTCTAGCATGATTTTGCTGCTTATTCTCATTGTATCTGAATTAAACAATTTCTATCTCACATACTTCAAAAGTGAGGACTGCAAGCCTGTAAATAATTTTGATAGCATTTGGGTTTTTTTGTGTATCTTAAAATCACCTTTAGACTGAAGGATGATAAACAAAGTGGGGGATCAAGGACTAATTTTTTAATCTACATCAAGTATATTCTCTAATACATATTCTTGGAAAATAAGCTTTCAAAAAGCTGATACTCCGGCTTTTCTTCAGGTACAGTTATTTGGTGGGTATAGCAAAGACTGCTGGGTGAGCTTTTCATCCTGTATTGCATGATATTATAAAAGCTGATAACAGTCAAATTAGGTATAATCACATCTGAGCTGATCAGATCAAAGATATTTCTCGTCTAGTACCTCGCTGCCAGCAACTCAGTAACAGATAGCATAGACGCATAGGTACAGACGTGACAAGTCAATAGAGGTACTTTCCTGGCATGCTTCAGTAATATCCATTGATTTGTATTTTATGACCTTCCTCTCTATATTTTTGCAGTTGTCACTTAAACATTACCTAGCTGAGAAAGAAGACTCCCTAATGTTATTTGATTCTTCGTGATGTCATTCCCTAGAATACTTGATAATTTTTCATTAGTTACTATATCTGTAACTATAGTTACTATATCTGCTATACTGTAGTAACTATTAGTTACTATATTGGCTTTTCAACCAAAATATCTGGTATAGTTTTTCTCTAAGATGCAAGCCACTGAAGAATCATGTATATCTGTCATAAAACTTAAGTTGGAAAGTTTATGGCACTTAACAAGACCTTAAAACTATGATCTTCTTTGTAATTTTTGTATTTTTCTGTTGTGTTTTTACTGGGTTTTGGGTTTTTTTTAGTTGATAGGGGTGTATTCCGTGGTAGTAATGCCAGATGAGCTTGCAGCTGTCTTCCTGGATTTAAGTTAGAATGTACGTAGCCAATATCTTGTTAATAAAAATTCCCCTCTGAATTCAGTGAATAAAATGTGGGGGTTGCCTCTTGGAATTAAATGACCATCGTTGTCTTCTTTGTTATTACCACTTAATGTTCAGATGCCTACTGTGTGATATGTTGTAGTTTTTTAACGTTACTGAACTTCATTAAAACTGCTATTTGTTCTTTGTGTATTTGGAAAAATATTTTGTTCATGTAAATGTGGAGATAATTAAGGTAATCAATAATTTATAGAAGTATATTTGTTTTGAGATGGGTGGAAATGAAGTTTTGAAGAATCCAATGGAAGTGGGAGAATAACAGCTGTTTCTTGTAACTGCTAATTGAATTATTAAATAAACATGAATGATTTCAGTTTTAGGGAAAATTGATAGAGACAGCTGGTTTTATCTTGTCTCTTCAGTTAGCAGCATGTGTAATTATTTTTCCGAATGCTTGTTGTTTTTTAATTTCGCTTGTTGTTGGGTTTTTTTCCAGGATGGATTAGACGCTTTGGTATATGACTTGGATTTTCCTGCCTTAAGAAAAAACAAAAACATTGATAACTTCTTAAACAGGTGTAAGTATTTGATGTTTCAGTTACTAAATAACAATACTGTAAATACCAGCAAAATTAAAAAATCGAGGTGGTTTTAGCTTTTTGAAAGGCAGCTAGGATTTGGGGTGCATGACATTTTTGGGTGCAAGTTGTTTTAAGACTCTGATTATTTATTAATTTCCCAGTGAGAGCTGACAGCTACTACAGATTTAATCTCCAGTAATGTCCAAGTTTGTTGCCACTGTGAATGGCTTGTTTTCAGTGGCACAAAAACTTGTAAGAGAAAGGCCTCTTGTCCTTGTTCTTGGCAACCCTCTGGATTCCTATAACTTGCTTTGTGATTCATGTGCTAATATATCATAAACTATTAACAGTAGAGTGACATAACATCTGTGCAGTGTCAAGTAATTTTAAAAATTTGTTCACTGACAGACTGGAGCTTGTGTTTTGTAGACTTTTTGTATAAAAGGTCTCTTTTCATTATCCTGTGAAATTCTCATACTGCTATATTTACTTGAGGATGCAGCTGATGTGTCTGCAGAATTCTCTGTATTTACTCTGTATACCAGATGTCTTGCATGATCTATTATGTGATAATATTTTAAATAAAGTTGATTTTTTGGGTAGAAGACATGATTCCATAATTTTCATAATAAAAACAAAACAACAGAAAAACCCCTAAAAACAAACCCACAACAAAAAGCCATTTAAGAGTTAAGTCTTTTAAAGGTTACCAAATTGACAAATTCTGGAAATCACGGCAGGGATGTTTGCTGATTCGAGACTTGCCTCTGCCTGTGAACTGAATGGACAGACCTTGAAATTTAACTAATATTATTAGATTTTTTTAATAGGCTTAAGCATCTCAAATTTTATAATAAACGTTTTTGTGGCAAATATAAAGTAATTTAACTAAAATAATTTTATCTTTGCTTCATTGAAATTTACGTTTTTGTTTATATATCCAAGATGTTTTAGAATAATTTGCTTGGTGCAACTGTAATCAATAATGATGAATTTGTGGGTTTTGTGTTATTCCCCGTTTGTGGGAATATATGAGTCCACTAGATCTAGTTGATGGCTCACTTGTACACAGGTTGGTTACTGAAAGGCCTAGGTTCAAATGTTCTATTTAACTTTTCACAGTTCAAACTACATTTGATATTGTAAACTGGGTTGCATGCTGGGTTGTATACTCAGTTATTTACAGAGGAGGTGTGGTGAAACTCTTGGAGAAAAGAGAAGCTGGATTAGGCAAAGGAAATTACTCATTGCAACAGATAATCTGAATGTAATTTTTATGAATAGTGAAATCGTTAGTGAGTCTCCAAGAGCTTCACTATTGTAATTGAGGCTGACTGAAGGAAAAAAACCACTTTCCTTTACACTCTGATACTCAATGTCTTGTAGGAAAAAAATCACTTTCCTTTACAGTCTGATTCTCAATGTCTTGTAGGTATTAATTATGTACTGTGTATGATGTGACCTGAAGTAATACAAAGGTGGGGAACAGACCATATTACTTCACAGACTGCCTTTAGAACACTGATCTTTCTGTGTTGGCTGAAATACGAAAGCAAGCTGTGGATGTGCAAGTAGTGGCCTTAGAGGGAGCTGTGAAGTCTAGTTTGTCTTGAATTTGTATTTTAAATAAATAAACATGGAAGAACATTTTCATGTTTATTTTACTTCTGGTAGAAATCCATTTTAAAAAATGTCTATTTGCTGTCCAAACAGTTCACACTGTTATTCTAGAACTTTAAAATAAATTTCTAGGTTGCAAAAAAAATGGGAGTTTGCTTCCTTTGTTTTATAGACTGATTGCTCTATGAGCCAGTCCTTATCACCTCTTGGTTTTCCCTGGTTTACATTGTATATTTGTGGAGCCTCCAAAGTCTGCTTCTACTGCCTAAGGTTGTGAGGGCTATTTCTGCAAGTGTAGAACCTTATTAATTTTCCTACCATGTAGATTTAAAAGAATAAAGAAATCTATATCCAAGATGATTGAAAGCCATACTTTGCGTCTTGGACTTAGTTTATTTCAAGACAGCACCTAAACTTATAATCAAACTTCAGATAAGGAACTGCTGATTTAAATCTGTTGCAGCCTGATAAGCCTTTTTTAACGGATCTTAGCATACAGAGGTCAAATTACCAACACTGGCGTTGCTGTAACATATTGTCTGAAGATAATAGAGTGTTAGTACGTGTCTCAAGTGGTCAATTGCAGTTTGCAGCTCCTCACAAGCCTGGTTTACATGATTTAAAAATTGATAGCTTGGTTTGCTCTTCAGATATATTTTCTTGGATTCTGTTTTGTCCATAGGCGAGGCTTGTGATAGAAATCCATGTAAAGCATTCACAGCGTGCCCGCCTTTCTCTTGCACCGGTGTTGAGATTTTTCATTTAGAAGTGGTGGATGCCCAGTTGTGAGATTGCTGGGCAGGAAGTTAACAATAACTAGAAAATTATTGTCATGAGAATTGGTGCATTTTAATTCTACGCAGTCTTACATATCCTCCACTATAGGTCAGTTTTCACCAGGACAAGTAAGGCAGTGCTTTATTTTTTAAAGTTACTGAGTAGTTTGATCCTCATTTGAAGTAATTTGTCAGAATTTGTGACTTTAATACAACTTATTGAAATTAGCTGATGGTATGCTGCATTGTAAAAGGATGGCTTTTCATTAGACAGTAATGCCACAGAGTACTTACTCAAACAGAGCTATGTTTGTTCCTGTTGCAGTAAGAAAATCTTACTGAATTTTAACTGAACAGATGCTGCTTTTGATTTAGGTAATGGCCAGCATAGGTGGAAATCTAATGATAATTTTCTGTCATCTTGCCTCATAATTTTGTTTTAAAACATGAGCTTAAAAAATGACATTTCTCCTCCTTTCTCCTCCTTATCCTTACTTCTTTCTAAACTTTGCTTTTAGACTTAGAATATTGTTTTTGAAAACAAAAAATCATTACATAATTTATTAGAAGCATATCTGTTTTAGTAGATGTTCCTTGCTTTTAGAAATACTGAATGCATGAAGCTTTTCCATGTAATCTCATGCCAGTGTTGACCCACATGGATTAAAATAGACTGTTTTAATCTTTGACCAAATTTGGAATTAGAATATGTGCCCACTGGGAGTTTGTAAATTATTGTAGTTTATAGAATGACAGGTTTATATAAATAATTGCAATGATTCCCACTACATGATTTAAACTAAAATCTACTTTTTTGGGTATTAGGAACAATAAAAGTGCAGGCTTATTTTTTATTTATTTTTTTTTGAAAACAGTTTCTTCTAGTGTCTTGTATGGGTACTTTATGGTATTTTCTCAAATGTGTTGCATGTTTATCCAGATAAAATCTTTTTAAACTGTTCAGCTTACAAGCAAGATCATGCTGACTGAAATTTTTGCATAGCTTATTTTTTTTTTTAATACAGGTGAGTATTTTTAAAGAAATTCCCAAATTAAGATCTCTGGTGATTCGATTGTAAAGTAGAGACATTGCATTATGTTTATGTCAGGTTTTGGTTACCATAGTAATGAGAGTGAGATCATGCATTCGTGTGTCAGCTCTGCAGAAGTTTCCAACAGGAAGGTAGGTTCGAAAGGAAGTCTTGTCTTCCAGCAGCACATCTTCTAAAACTATGAAAAAAAAGGAATGAGATGAATGGATTTCATTAAATGGATTATATATGAAACTTGAATTTTCTATTTTGCAGATAAAGACACGGTAAATAAAATGAGAGATCTGCGCATGAAAGCTGAAGATTACGAAGTGGTGAAGGTGATTGGTAGAGGGGCGTTTGGGGAGGTTCAGTTGGTAAGTTGTTTCTTTTTGTAGATTTGGAAGAGTTCTGTAGTATTTGCTCATGTGCCTGTTTCTGAATGCAGTGTTCAAAAGATGCAGTCTTATAACATAAAAGTTTTTAGCTCAGTGAAACTTTTTTTCTTTTTATCCAATGGAAATGTTTCTGAGAATGTCATATTTCAGAATTCTCAAAGTGCACAAGTACTTGTTCTGCGTTGTAGTCATGCTTCTCTATTACATTAAAATGGAATGTGTATTTCCTGTCAAGAAAATTAGCCGTTGCCACCGTATACATGGGCACTGAAGACTTGAGTCTTCAGGACTAGAAGAATTTCTGCCAGTTGCAGGACTACACCAGGTTTTTGTGGACACCATTCTCACAAATGAGAAATGTTGTGTGTTGTTTGTGGTAGACGAGCAACCAGGCTTGTTCATCCTGCTTTGTTAAATTGAGAACTGGTGGGAGAAATTGGAAATATGACAGCAAGTATACATGTCTGCTAGTGAACTCTGGACAATGCATATAGTTTTAACTTTGTAGTATTTAAGAGGTGCCAATATTTGTCCTTTTAAAGACACATACATACAAATGACAAAGCTACTGTTATGCCTATGGACTTCTGTGCTGAATAGTTCTAGCAAGTATTTTAAGAGCCATGCATATATTGTCAGTTAATGGAATGTAATTATTCTGTAGACCTGTAGTATATAGTTCTTGATAAAAACGTGAGTAGTCTTAAAAATCTTGCTAAATAGTGAAGAAGGAAAAGCAATATATTCAGTGGTGGTTTTCATATTTGTGTGGCAAACTGTTCTCTGTCCCATTTGTCTTCATAGGTAAGGCATAAATCCTCAAGAAGAGTGTATGCGATGAAGCTTCTGAGCAAATTTGAGATGATAAAAAGATCAGATTCTGCATTCTTCTGGGAAGAAAGGGATATCATGGCTTTTGCTAATAGTCCCTGGGTTGTGCAGGTATAGTGATGAACTTTTTAAAATATTTTCATTATAGATTAGTTGCATTGCAACACTGCATGATTTGCGATTATATGTTTTCATTTTTAGCTTTTCAAAGTTCCTTTTTCGTTGTATTGGTCTGCTAGGGAAATACATTATGAACATTAGGAATGCTGTATACAACAAATAGCAGTTATCACACTTCAAAACTGTATTTTGTCATAACATTTACAAGATAAGCTATTCTGCTTATTAAGCTATTCTGTTCATTATTAAAACTCTCAGCGAGGTATATATTGGTGAGCTTGCTCTGCAGTAATTCTTTGAGGCATCCAGCATACCAGAAAGCTATGCTAAAGGCACAGCTTCTGTATATTCTAATTTTTGTGTGTATATTTGACTGCAAATTACACCCACTTGGGTTATTTTTTTCCTTATTTCAGTGTTATCGCTGACAATTTTTTTGGGAGGCATTGCTGCCTTTGAAGTAATGAGGAGTGTGCCTGAAGCAATCCTCAGGCATTGTTTGTGAACATGTTGACTTGTTCATTTAAACTGTTCTTACGCTTAAGCATGTGAATTCTTCTGTTAGGTTATAATTAAAAAACCTCCAATAATTCAAAATTTAACTAGGTCAAATAAATAACTACATTACTTCTGCCTAGGAGTGCTAGTCCAGAATAATACTTCTATGATTTTAAAAAAGTTTTAAAGTTAGAAAACTAAATGTATTTGCACTACTTATGTTGATTAGAGCATTGATGGCTGTGAGGGATTTATTTTTACTTAATGGTTTAAAATTTAGGCTCACTTTTTATACAATAAATACATTGACAGTAGAACAATAAATATTTAATGATAACACAAACTGAATCAGCAAATATTTAGCAAATATTTGCTGTGCAGTAGTTTCGTGTTTGCATATTTGTCAACTAACATCCCAGTCAATGAGGAAACATTTTGTCCTCTTATGCAATGAATGTCCCTTGAAATGATCTCAAAATTTATTACACGAAAGTCACTAATCTTAATTTGTAATCAGAACTCTACTCTTTCCATTGTAATATAAAAGGATGGAAGATCTGTCTGAAATTTACTCCAGAGATTAATTCCTTTTTAGGAGGTCTGCTGGATGCTCCAAAGTTGCTGCAGCAGTTGTAGCAATTTTATTATTCTGTAAATCAGTTTGTGCAGAAATTCCTTTGATTTCCAACAAGCAAAAGATGAAAGATAACTGGAACATTCAGTGACTTGTTTTTTGTTTATTTGCTTTTTACAGTTATTTTACGCATTCCAGGATGATCGTTATCTTTACATGGTGATGGAATACATGCCTGGTGGGGACCTTGTGAATTTAATGAGCAACTATGATGTTCCAGAGAAATGGGCAAGATTTTATACTGCTGAAGTTGTACTTGCGTTAGATGCAATTCACTCAATGGGTTTTATACACAGGTGAAAAAGAAAAAAGTATTGTTAAGCAGTGTTGTTTTATTTCTGATGCTGCTTCAATGACTTCAGTAGTTGTTCAGACAGTTTAAAAAATTTACAATGTTACTTCTTAAGTATTATTTCGTAATTATTCGATCTTACAACTTCAGAGCTTCTTGCCATGAGAAGCTACAAGTCTGAGGTGATACAGTCAAAGGTATTCATCAGGCTGATGTTCCTCAGTTTGGTGAGTAATAGAATTGCCCCACTTCACCAAGAGGTACAAGAACTAAAGTTGTATGAACATGTTGACCTCACAGTGTTTCTTTTCTTTTGATGAGAAAAAGCCGATTTGGGAATATGATGGCAGTGGTATCCACTCCTAGGAATTATTGATTCTCTGCTCTGCATTTGAAGATTTGGTGACCCATTAAGCAAGAATCTATGAACAATGCAGGGAAAATCTCCCAGCCACGTGTTTTTTTGCAAGGGGTAAAATGAGAAATTGATGTGCAGAGCAAAGGAACTTGGCTTAGTGTCATGTTCTGTACTTGCCCCAGAGCGAAATGTAGTCACTTCTTGGATAGGTTGAGAAGTTTCTTTTGAAATTCTGTTGTTAGGTTTTAATTGCATCAACTAGGAGCGGAATAATAATATTTTCAACAGAAAATACAGGAAGAGTTTAAGGAAGATGTAATATATAAATTCTCAATCTGTAATTTGGCCAGAAGATCAATGCTAACACATAAGCTTTTGCAAAAAAAGCAAGAGCAAAGCAAACCCAGCTACTGATCCATTGCTTGAGTAGGATCATTAATTATGTAGATATGCTGCATCTAATGGATAAATTATCTGACTGAATGAATCATTTGTACGTGTGTATTGCAAGCTTTAGAACACAGGCATTAAAAGTTGCCAGCAGCACAGTGAGGGGTTTTTTCCTGAGAAGTTAGATTATTTTAACACCAGCAAGTGTTTTTGAGTTTGTTTTCCACTGGAGTTGGTCAGTTCAGATCTGAGGAGTGAAAGGGAACTGATGAAAACACAGGCTCACTGCTTAATGGGTCTAGTGACATGGGAATGGCTGAGGCTGCTGCCTTCCCCTCAGCCTTTGTTGGCGAGATCTGCTTTCAGGCCTCTCAGGTCCCCGTGCCAGAGCCTGGGAGAGTGAAGCATTACTGTGGCAGAGGAGGATCAAGCTGAGTCCCAGTTATGTGAACTTGACATACACACATCCAGGACACCAGATTGGATGTACCAAGGGTGGTGAGGGAGCTGGCCGGTACCCTTACGATACTTCTCTCTGTCACCTTTGAAAGGTGTGGCAATTGGGAGGTTTCTGATGACTGAAAAGAAGCAAATGGCATACCCATCTTGCCTGTGGAAGGGCAAGGAGGGGACGATCACGTGAACAGCGGACTGACCAGCATAAGGGTAGGCTTTTAGAACAGACTAAATTTTCAGGAAACCACTTCCAAGCATATGGATGAGAAGGTGATTGAGAACAGCCTGTGTGGATTTACACGAGGCTAAGGCAGGCCTTACCAACCCAGTTGCCTTGTGATGAAGGGAGAGCAGTGTGCCCTGTTTGTCATGACTTCAGCAAGGTTTTTGCTGTAGCTGGATTGGAAGGATATGGTTTGAATAGATAGAACGGAGGGTTGTGCTTAGTTACAATGTCCAGTCAACAGTCACTACCTGTGATTCCTCAGAGGGTTGATAATGGGGTCAGTATTGTGTTTTCATTCACAACATGAAGTGTTCAGGTGAGGCAGAAAGCATCAGTCATCTGCTTCCCAGCAGGACCTTGCAGAAAAGGTGGAGCCAGACTTGAAGTTGTACACCAAAAAGATGAAAGGCAATGGATGATGCAAGTTGCAGTGAGGGAGTACCTAGCTGTTCATTAGTTTTTTCACTCTGAGAGTAGTCAAACGGAGGAGAGTCCTAGAGAGGTTGTGTAATCTTTATGCTTGATAAAGACTTGACTGAATTTGTTGAATCTGACTCTGTTAGCTGTTGTTAGTCAGTTGAACCAAGAGTCTTAGAAAAATCCCTCTCAGCTAAAATTATTCTGTGAGTATACTGATACAGTTCCACTGCACTTCGTGTGACAGTTATCGCCAGAGTTCTCATTTGAGGTCCCAGAAATATATTATCTCCTGAAATTCATGTTATGCTTTCTTGATACTTGTTTCCTATGATTATTCTGCTTCAGTGTATTTTAAAACATTAGATGTGCTGAACTGTAACAGTTACTGTATGAAAACTTCTCTAACAGATATACTTGGTGGGAAAGGGCTTAAGGCGATACTCCTTTTGAGCCACTTTGAGCCATTTGAGCAAAAAAATTTTTGTATATTAATATAATTCTGAAAATGGCATCCATTTTTTCCCTTGAAATATAAGTGGTACAGAGAAGAAGCTGTATTTTCAAGGTCTCTTTGAGATAGCTAATACAAAACCAGAATGGATGTTTTTGTTGTAGCTAGATCCTAGCAGAGTGGTGCTTCAACTAGTGAGTGCTTTTTAGAAGCTTGAGGTTCAACATTTATGTCCAGATTTATTAAATTTAGTGACTTAAAGCTGTAGTTCAGCAATATATGTGTTGAACATGATAAAAAAAAAAACAGAAGAAAATTAAGGAAACAGTGGTGCTTTCACGTTGGTGTTTTTCTTGCAATGTTGCATCTGCAAAATAGTTAACTGTTATTGGTTTTGTAAGTTAAATTGATTTATTAACCTTTAAGCAAATACAATTTTCTCCTTTCAGAGATGTGAAGCCTGATAATATGCTGCTAGATAAAGCTGGTCATTTAAAGCTAGCAGATTTTGGTACTTGTATGAAGATGAACAAGGTAAATATGTTTTTCAATTGTGCTTTCCTGTTTGTGAAAGGAAATCAAACTTAAAAGTGAAAAAAAATACAGTGAAAACTTTTCAGCTAGATAAGAAGAGGTGAAAGTTCCACTCTGTTCCCATTACTATTCTTTATGCATCCTATTCAATGACAATGTAGAATGCAGAAACGGTTCTTGAGGTAGGGACTGTATTGACTTCTGTACTCTTTCCTTGAAAAGGTTTCTGAAGTCAAGCCTTTGTCTCTAGGTCCTCTAGATTATGTAAATCTTTAGTTATCGAAAATTCTGAGAAGTGTGTTCATTTTTGTGTAGTAAGTCAGTAATGAAAGAATTAAACCTGATGTACAACTTGCTGAATCCCAGTTGTGCTTATTAGCCATATGCTGATGTAGCAGAAAGGCAGATCTGAAGGAAACAAGTTAAAAAATGTCATAGAATATTTTCTGAAGTCACTACAAAATGTGTTCTGCAACAGTGTTTCACACACTGTGAAGCACTGTTGTTCCCTGCACAAAGCTCTGGTTGGTTTGTTTCAGCACATGAGGAAAACAACATGCAGTACGTGGTACTTAATAGAGTCTGTGTAATATGTACATTGTATTCTCAACATGTTCCAGGAGCTTTAAATAAACCATTTTGTTTAGCTGCTTTGCCATAAATAAAAGACATCAACGAAAACTAAGTGCAGGTTATGTGTGCAAATTCAAGGGGTTGCACTGAGTCACCAGCAGTCTGCTTTGGTGGAATAGTTGACACAAAATCTGGTTTTATTTTGACTTAATATAGATTTATCTTTGACTAATAATGTTCTTGACATTGAAGAGTTTTAAAATATAGAAAAACATTATCCTAGTGTTTAAGCTGTAAGTTCCAAAAAAAAGAAAAGCATATAAAATTGCTGTATATTAGCATTACAGAAGTAAACTCGTGTTAACAACGTGTTGCTTTTTGTGCTGTTCTAAAAAAGATGGCTGAATAGTTTTGATTCTAGTATTGAATTCCTCTACTCTTTTGAAAGAGATTACTCTGTGGGAGTAGGAGTTTAATTTAGGTGTATTTTGGGTTTGCTACATTCACAACACTGGATTTATATTTGTTACATAGTTATATATTTTTATGCAAATTTTTCTACTGATCCATTCCTAGGAGTAGCATAGGATTATTTCAGAAGTGCCTGAATGGCACTGGAAAGAGGCACGTGGTTGCAGCCTCACATTTTTCACTGTGAGAGTGACAGAGCACTGGCACAGGCTGCCCAGGGAGGTTGTGGGGTCTCCTTCTCTGGAGACTCTCAATGCCTGGATGCATTCCTATGTGGCTGCCCTAGGAGATCCTGCTCTGGCAGAGGGGTTGGGCTAGATGATTTTTCGAGGTCCTTTCCAGCCCCTAGCACTCTGTGGTACTGGATGTCCGCTCCAATGGGACCGATCTCTGTTCTGCTGGCCTTTTCTCAGGGGTGTGAGGAATGTCAAATGTTCTTCTTGCCCGTTACCTGCTTTGAAATATGTCTATTTAGAGTTTCAAGGCCCTGTCTACGTTTAGTCTTCCTGGCATTAAGTATATCAGGTCGGAGGTGACAAACAGGCATTTTAGCTGATTTTGTGAGGAAAAATCCCTGATGTTGACCCATTTATGCTCACAGAGGAGATTTCCCTTTTTACAACACATTCTGTCAGTATGTGACACGTTTATATTGGCACAAGCAGGAGAGGCTGTGCAGTGTTTACAGGGCCTTGGTGCAATTCTCATTTCTTCTTGAATGTTAACTGAGGTTTGTAAAGTAACTGTCACTGTGGCAAATTTGGTACTTTGTTCTGGATTTAGTAGCTTAGAATTTAACAATGTTAAAATACCCATTCAGAAAAGAACACTTGTTGATGAAAGTTGCCGTTGATCTGTTGATGTTGCTTAGGCTACACATACTCTTGGAGATGCCTCACAGTTTTGGATCTTATATTTGAGCTTGGCTGTTTTGTTCCTCTTTTTAGGAAGGTATGGTACGATGTGATACGGCTGTGGGAACACCAGACTATATCTCTCCTGAAGTATTGAAGTCCCAGGGTGGTGATGGTTACTATGGGCGAGAATGTGACTGGTGGTCGGTTGGAGTCTTTTTGTATGAGATGCTTGTAGGTGAGTAGTAGGATAATCAGAATTGACTACAATACGTAACTAGACTCCATGTTAATATCCCTGTTCTTTTTAACGTTATAATTATTCTGACATAAACTGTGGTTTACTAATGGTATTTTCAGAATACGTTTTATAGATATTCTGGCACATTTGACCTTGCTTCATATTCACTTAATTGCTTCCATAGTTGTATATGTAGTTCAAATATTGTAAGTTAAATCTACCATACTTTTAATCTGCTTTTTTAATTTTTGCATTGCTTTTTCAGGTGACACACCTTTTTATGCAGATTCTTTGGTTGGAACATACAGTAAGATTATGAACCATAAGAACTCTCTTACTTTCCCTGATGACAATGAGATTTCTAAAGAGGCAAAAAACCTTATTTGTGCCTTTTTAACTGATAGGTAAGATTTAAACTTCATTCAAAATGAAATCAAACTTCCGTTAAGAGAATTTCTTCACATGTGGGAAGAAAATACTTGTTTTGTGTGAGTTTCTAAACAGCTCAGCAGAAGTGATTATTTAGGATAGGAGTCACCAATGGTTGCTGCTGCTTTTTATGGTAGTAGCATGTATACTGGGGGAAGGGAAATGCTGCTACTATGGGTACATCTACCTTATAAATTTAGTTTGAATATAAAGTGTTACTCCTTAGGAACAGCTACTGTTACTTTAGCCTATGTTTTACAGTACTGAGGGGTATGCAGAAGAGATTCCTTTGGGATGATGAAGCTGAAGCAGAAGGTGCATTTCAGGAGTGCCCCCGGCTCTTAGGGGGCATTCAGGATTAGGGTACAGTCAGCCCAGAGGAAGCTCATTGGAAATGTGGGCATTAGGTCTGTTTCACTTTGTAAGTGCACTCCTATTGTACCCATGTTACTAAAAAGCATTACCTTTGCCTAAGAACTGGTGCTACAATTGAGGGGGGTTGTTGCATTTGCTGGACTGCTTGGGATTCAAACAACAGCGTGAGCTGGAAGAAGTGGAACCTAGCTGCTGCTTGGCAGCTGTTTAGCCAATCCATAGTTGTGGAAACAGTAGCAGCAGGCCTCCCTATGGACCAGACCTAAAACCTGTGTTCTGAAATGTTACTGCTGTGCTTGTAGATACTGTCATATGAAAACTTGGAGATGTGTCTGTTTCTTAGCTTAGTTTGAGAGGTAGTTTTGTCTTTGTTGTTATGTCTTTGAAAGAACCTTTCCTTCAGAATAATTGATCTAATCTTCCGTGCTTAACCAAAACACTCTTTTAACAGGGAAGTGAGACTAGGACGAAATGGTGTAGAAGAAATTAAACGACACCTTTTCTTCAAAAACGATCAATGGGCTTGGGAAACTCTCAGAGACAGTAAGTATGATGCTTTTCTCATAGACTGTGATATGGTGATGGTTTACTTACATATTATGCCATATTTCTTTTTAATGTAACTTAAAGTTTTATTTGCTCAGTACCAAGGAAAAACTTCTTAGACACCAGAGACAAATTTCCCCCAAAAATCTTGGTTCTGTGACTTGGGTAATACAATGGTCGTTACCACGCTATTCTGTTCTTTTTCTAGCTGTAGCACCAGTTGTGCCTGACTTAAGTAGTGACATTGACACTAGTAATTTTGATGACCTGGAAGAAGATAAAGGAGAGGAAGAAACATTTCCCATACCAAAAGCATTTGTGGGCAACCAGCTTCCTTTTGTAGGATTTACATACTACAGCAACCGTCGGTATGTATGCAGAAAGCAAGCCAATGGTGCATTCTTTTGTGAACGTTGTTTCTAACTCTTGCCAACCAGTACTTGGATACAAGTAATTTCAGAATCCTGATAAATTACATTATTTTGAAACTTCGATGATAGCCATTACCGCTAGTCATCAGTACCTTAAAATACTACACTAAATTTGTGAATGTCTTATTCTGTATTAAGAATATTATATAACGACTCTGCAGAAGCTTCATAATTTTTTATTATTTTCCTTTTTCCACAGTACTCAGTCACTGCAGAGTGAGATTGTAATGCGGTTTTAAGTGTTGCTTGGAAGGCTTTAATTTCAACTGATGTAATTTCTATTAATTCATACCTTCAACAGTCATCAGCACTACAGATAGCTGTGTCTACATTAAAAAATCTTCATAGCTTTTTCTTTGAAAGTTGCTCTTAGTTATAGTGGGTGTCAGTTAGACTTAAAAGGGCCTAAAACTTCTACTAAACGTCAGGTAGAAACTGTTAGTTTTAATAGTGTTTCTGGATAGGAAAGCCTTAAAGCAAATCTCATTTTCATCCTTGGATTGAAGAGGAACCACTTTTCCAAGCCTGTGGTGAAATTCTTTCCATTTCTGCAAGGAGTTGGATTTGTTATTGCTCTCTGCATAGGAAGACGTAGAAGGACTTGGAAGCTTTGCATATGGTTTGTGTGAGATCAGCAGTTCAGGAATTTCACCTGCTGTTCTCATTTTAGTCTGTAATTTAAAAAAAACCCTTAATTTTTGCCTTGGAGGAAGATTTTGGAATATGTTACAGAATGCATAGAGAAAATTGTTAAGAAAATTTCTTCCTTCCCCCTTCTCCTTCTTGGGGGACATATTATTCATATATGTTGGGCAGTTTAAAGAAGTGGAAATCTAGGAAATTGATGTGACTTCTGTTCTTAAAGGAAGTAGTACAAGCTTTTCTACAGCTGTAATCTTGTTGACTGAAAACTAGAAATCTGGTTGTTTATTATTGAACTTCACATATAACTGCTCTGGTGTGCAAAATACGGTGGCTTCTTGTGCTCAAGGCAGCCAGCTCCTTTGAAAAACTGTCCAGGTTCCTCTTTGCCATTTGATTGTCTGAAAGCTGTCTTGATGTTTAATTTAACCTTGGCTTTGGAAATGTCTTTGTTTTAACCCTCCTTGATCTTTCGGAAATGTTTTTGTATGTGTGACACAAAAAAGTGTCTGTCTTCCTTAGTTCATGTGTTGGAGAGTTTTCCTCATGTACTCTGATGCAGTTAAGAGACGCTTTACGTCTCTCTAGATTGGTTATCAGGCCAAGAATATCACGTCAAATAGGAAGGAATTTGAAAATAGTAATTTGTATTTATTTACCTGACTTTTCAGAATCATGACAAATAGAAACTTGTGGTATTTTTAGAAAACATTTACGTAAAATCAGTACACTGGCTTCAGGGCAAACTTTTTGTGCGTGGAACTCTTAGTAACTTTGTTGGAAGTTACACAATCTCTGCAGAGTTCACTTCATTGCTGCTACTTGTGGCATAAGTGCCTGAATAAATATTTATGGGATAGAAGCCAGTGAAAGTGTTGTAACCATGGAAAGCAAAGATTTTTTTTAATGGTTATTAAAAAAAAAAAAGAGTGGTTGTATTAGTACTTGGCAGAAATCCTTTTTTCTGGAGGGCTTCTACTGCAGTTTTCTACGTTACACTAAATTAAGTGAGGTTTTCAATTAAATATGCATAAATACTCAAGTATAATAAATACAGAAACAAAAAAAATCTGATTATGTAATGATTAGTTTATGCACATTTTGGAGAAAAAATTTGGGAATTATTTTTTAGGATGACTGTATTCTGTTTTTTCATAACCTTGCTTTTAAACAACTCTTACAACTTTTTAAATGTTGTTACAGGTATTTAGCTGCCTCTGCAGAAAATTCCAATGATAATAGAACAGGCTCCAGTGTGGATAAAAGTGTGGTATGTCTCACTGATTTTCAGTTTTGTTGAATCATAGCAAAAAATCTGTTGCATATATGGGAATAAACTGAGTTCTAAATACCTTGCATTATTTTAGCGGTTGGAATATGGGAAATCAGCACATAGATGTTGACTGTTTGGTATGGCCTGCCTGATAAAGTTGTTGGAAAAGCAGAATTTCAGTTCTTCATATAAGCGTCGGTTTTCCTGAACTGGGAAAAAGTATGCCCCTTGTGAAACTGGATTCACACTTTCTGTCTTTAAAATTACTGAAGTGGTTGTACAGTATTTTTGGAGCTCTTCATCGATCCCAAGTGTATTCTGGCTTCGTGGCAACCGTGGAGTCTGGTTGGGAAGCTTGGGCTTTCTGGCAGCCCGCCAGTTCGACTCTGAAGCTGGGCTTCCTGTGAACGAGGTGGGAGGTGGCAGATAAGGTACCAAACTTGGATAGTCTGCTCCTTCCCCAGGGTACCCCACAAGCTCTTGGGAATTAGGGCAGTGATGATCTGCATTTGTAGAGCAGTTCACCCTAGAAAGAAATGTTTCTTACAGTTACTGGTTCCCAAGGCCTGCTTGGATTCTGTGTAAGTTCTGGTGTAACTCAAGCTGTTGCCTTAGAATGGTTTGATAGTTTACAAATTATGTTCTTTCCAGAAGAAAACACTGTTAAGAAATTTATAACTAACTCTAAAAGTAATCTTCTTGGCTTTGGCTATGATTTACTTATTAGCGCTTTGTTTTCCATTTAGAGTAGAAGAGAAGCAGATACCGATATATGTTTTTTCTTAAATTTGTGATATAAAGGTTTTAATGACATATGGTGTTATTACCCAGAGAAAATGGCAGAGGACCTGATTATGTACTTTATTGGGTTAACTGAATTTATTAAGCATTGAATCGTCTTGATTTCTTTATGTTGACATGTTCCATAAACTTTGTTTTTCTCATAAGCATTTGGCTGTTGATACAGTAAAATTAATTAATATTTAAATTAATTAATATTTGCAGATACTGAAAGCTTTTGATTGACTTTGAATAGAGTTACTGAATGGACTTGGCATAATTAGGGGGATACAGGCACCTGTAGGTGTTTAAAGAGCCTTCAAGAGTCCTGTCTGTATTGTCAGATGTAGCAGAACATCTTGTGGTTTTAACAGTTTTGGGAGCTTAACCTCTGGAAGTATATGAGTGATACAGAGAAGTTCAAATAAATGTTAAGTCTTTACTACGAGGTATTTTTACTCCAAAGTTTTTTCAGCTGTTCTTCTTTCATTACATGCTGCAATGAAAACGGTAATGTTGACAACATGGTTAGCAAATTAATTAGTTCTTGAAATATAACACAAGACGTCACCTAGTCTTATCTGCATTTTGACATGGTACTAAGTGTCTTCTGGAAGGGACTGGGTGCCAGATATTTCCAAGAAATTCATTGTGTTTTGCAAGTATTTAAAACTTACCAGAATTAGGCCATGAAGTTGGACACAAGTGAATTTCAGACCTGTTTGAAGATCTTATTATTTACTTTTCTTTAGTGCTAAGATAATCACCTGCAGACATTTCAGATATTAAGAAAGAGAAGATTAATAGACTCCCTTGCACAGGGTCTTTGGTTTTCTTCGTTGTTCAGGATGCAGAACCAGACCCACTATGTCATGGTGATGTAAAAAAAAAAAAAAAAAGGTAATTCCAGAGGGATATTTTTTTTTGGCTTCTCTGCTGTAGGCAGGCTTTTCTGTAGTTTTCCTCCACTACTCAAAATGGAAACAGGACAAACTAAAATATAAAGGAATGCTTTTATACTGAGTTAATTGTAACTCAGGATTTTCTTAAAGGCATTACTTAGGCTGTTGATATCAGATTGCGCAAAATTTCTCTGGAAGCCTGTTTTCTTGTACTGATATAATTAGACTCCTCAGCAAGCTTTGATAGCCCCTTGGGGTACAGCACTGTAAAAGCATCCGGAGAAAGAAGAACGAGGAGGCAATAGAGGTCCAAACTAGTAGGAGTTACTACAGAAATAGCTCAATTGCCAGATGTCTTTTTGGACCTATTCCTCTTCTATCCTATTTAGTTCCACTATGCAGCCTGTCTGGAAGGGCTGTGAAGTGAATAACTGCGAAATAGAAGAGCAGTTATGTTAAAACTTCTATATCTTTTATTTTTGTCCATTAGCTGTGGTCACTTTTTGCTAAAGTGTGAGCTAGCCTTTAAATAGTCTTGCTTCTTGCTTCATTTCTCAGTAGTTCATACCAAGGATATGTGTTGTATACTGGTCTTTCTTCTCAAAGTTTTGATTTAGAGGCCACCTCTGTGGTTTTTGAGTACAACTATTGTCTCATCCACATGGTATTATGTTGTATGTCACACTTTCTTTGCTCTCCCAAGGTTTTGTGGTAGTTAGTGCTCAATAGATAGAGCGGTGAATGTATAAAATATGTAGATTCTGGTTAGTCACCATGTCTGTTCTCTTCCTCTGAAAAACTCAGAGCAGCTTAAGAATGTGGAAGAAACAAAAAGGATGACGTGAGAAAAGGTCTCCAGTTCTTGAGAGCACCTGAGTACTCCTTACTTTATTTCCTATTAGAATGGGAAGGAGAACGGTTGGAAAGTAGGAAGTCAGAAAAACACCTGCTTGGAAGTAGGCAAAAATAATCTCATCTAGAGCTTTCTCATTTAATATGGATAAAGCATGGATAAAGTCTGTCTCCGAACTGAAGTCTTAATTTATGACTGTAGAGAGGGCAGTTCTTGTTGAGAACCCTTACTGTTACTATCAAGAAAGAACGGAGACAAGTGGCATTTTTCTCCTCTTCACGATCTCATGAGCTGTTTGTTCTCCAAGCATTATTTTGTGGGAAAAGAGAAAAAGGAAGAGGTAGACATAGAAGGAACTCTTCTGTTGTTCTTCTTTCTGGAATGATTGTGCAGAAGGAGTCAAGCAATAGTTTTGAAGTTAAAACAATGGAACAAGAAAGGGAAGGGTCAGAACCACTTCACTTTGTTGCTTTGGAAAGAATCTAAATTAGGACTGCAGTTCTTCTCTATGCAGTTCCAATAGCATTGAGGGAAATGTGGGAAGGCTAAATAAAGCTGAAATCCTGACAAGATCAGTGGAAAGGTTTAAGAGTGAATCAGCATGGGCTTGACTTAATGATCTTCCTCAAAGTTGATACCATCCTGTGCTTAATGAGGATTTTGCGGATGTTGGAGTGGAGTAATTGTGCCCAGAGATCCAGTAGATCTCTACGTTAAAACAATGTAGGTTTTTTAAATTTATCCACTGGCAAACAGTACATGCTATATAGTAGTGTTCTCTATTTAAATATGAAGTTTGTTACTATGTTCAAACTGCAGTACAGTGCTAGCTGTAAAAATTATCTCTTGACTAAAGAGGTGTTAAGAGGATTTTTCCCCATTGCTAACAACTGACAGGCGTGTTTGTGTTTCCTGAGCTTGTCGAGAGCTTGAAGATGCGTTGCAAAATACATGGGGTGGTTCATCCTAGAAAAAGTATTTTTGAGACTCATTAAAATGCTTTTTTTTAATGTCTATGGAGTAATAATGTCTTTAGTCTGATTCTGGAGATACTTGAAACAGGGAGGATTTGACTTGGCTTAGCCCCTCAAATTTTGACAGAACTATTAAGAACTCTAAAATTTTATGTGCGTGCAAATGGCAAAACTATGTAATATTAAAGTTGTTTCTTGTAATTAAATTTTTTAGATTTGTTTCTTTAGAGGGGATCACATTTTAATGAGATAAAAATCTAGAGTTTAGGTAGAAGTGAGTAAGCTGTGATACAGCATAAACAGCACTGAATGTTCTGAAATACTTTTTAGAAGTTTTTAAATTTAATGCATGTTCTTTCATGTACAAATATATATTTAAAGCTGGAAAATATGCAGAAGATGATCTATGAGTTGGAAGAACAACTACATAATGAAATGCAGTTGAAAGATGAAATGGAGCAGAAGTGCAGGTGAGACTTTGAACTTTAATTGTTTACATAATTTAAATACACCTAACACTTCAGTTTTGTATTACTGCTTTAGGGTTTCCAGAATAACACCAAGAATGATTTTGTAGTTCTCCAAGAGAGTTCCAGGCACAGGTTTAAGTAATTCTAAAAGAGTATTTAAATGGTTTCCTTGAATATAGTATGAAGAAAATGTTCTCACTGGTGCGCATGTAACAGACATTTTTTCTGCACACTTCAGTGTTTGAGTTTACCTCCTGTCTCTGAAGTCAGATGTTTCACTGGACTGAGGTGCACACTGATCGTGCCTATTTCTAAAAAAATGTAAAATGCCATATGTATTGTGTATATTGGATTATTACAATTAACTGTCTAGTTTCTACATACATGGTACTTGTTGGAGAACCATATTCCTTTTCTTTCTGGTGACTGATGGATAAGAACAACTATTTGCTTTCTTAAGTCTTGTTTCTTAAGTCATGTTGAAGTAGCTATGTGAGAATTTGCTGATTTCTTGCAACTACACTTACAAACGAACAGTTGGGATTCTTCTTTTCTGATAATTAGAATTCTTCTTTTCTGATAATCAGAATTTTTACTCAGACTCCTGCAATGTAAATTCCCCTTCAGTTAATTCCTCCTTTTAAAGTCTTTTCCTGAAAGCCTGCATAGAGCCAGGAGGCAACATTAGATACAGGATACAGGAAGAATTTAGACATATGAATTAGGTTCACAGTGTGTAGCTGTACAAGGTACTTATGCGGGACCTGCTAGTCAGAATGATCCAGTGGGAATTTAGACCGTGTGATGTTGTCACTTACACTTAAACACGGCTTCACTGCACACGTATTCCACTTGGTTTCCCTAAGCAGGATGTGCATTGCTTGGAAGACACTTGGTACCTGTCTTCCTGCAGCCCGGCTGTAGCTGTCGATGCACAGCAGTGTGCTTGCCCATATGTGCTTGCCCCTCTGCTTTCCTGCAGAGTTAGTGGATAGGGTATGTGGCGGTAACTGCTTCTTGTTGTGCCTGCCAGGTAATGTTGTCTGAGTCCTTTTGTTACCTCTTTGCAGAGGGAGAGCTGACTACAAAAATGCAAATGTCAATGTTATTGCCAGTTTTACTGAGGTTATATTGTGCACTTAAGCTCAGTCTCTCTGTAAGATTATGTTCTAACACATTGCTCCAGCAGAGACACTTTCAAATAATATTGTTCAGGTACCTTTTTCCATGATGGGAAGCTGTCTACTGTTGAATTAATGAACCATTTAAAAGTTTGCATCTGAGGAAGTCTTAGCAGTTCACCAGGATATTGTAACTATAAGGATAACCTGTTGTGTTCATACCCTGTTTTTACCTTTGTAAATTAAGGGAGAGAATATGGCGCATAAAGTTTTGCGTATATAATCTGCAGCAAAGTTGGCAAATACTTAACAATACATTTTACAAATTATTTCTGATGATTGATTGTTTTCTTCAATTTCAAATGTTTATTACAAAATAGTATTAGCCAAAATAGAAATGTTCCCTTTAGTAATAATCTCAAAGTATTTAACTGGAGGAACATTATTTATGATGTATCATTCCCAAATATTACTTAAATGATTTTGGTTTATTTTTAGATCTTCAAACATAAAGCTAGACAAGATAATGAAAGAACTGGATGAAGAGGTAATTTTTTTCCTCACTGAAGCCTTCTTAGTTGGATAAAGAATGTAGATGATACTTTAATATTCAAGATAATTCTAGTGTGACTAAAAAAATTATTCAGAATATAAATTTGAGATCAAATCATCACGTTTCAAGATGCAGCAGTGGGAGGTACATTTTTATCTGTACACATTTTCAGGAACTTCTTCCACAAGTCACGTTGAATTCTATTTCCTCTGCTAAATGTTTTGCATAGTCTTGCTCATTCCAGTTTTTCTGGAGTTTATCAGAATCAGTTGCTTTAAAAATTAATGTACAGATGATTTCCCATACAGTCCTTATGTTGTCTCTTGTTATTAATTTTAATAGTTACATATAATCACATCAATTGTAACTTTTTTTTAGTAGTTTCATAGACTTGCCACATAGAAACTAAAAATGCCATCTTTTCAGAAAACCTTTTCAAGGAAGCCAGAAACTCGTTCATTGGAAATGATACATCGGTTAGGGATCATTCCTTAAAATGTAAATAGAAAATACTGATGCTTTAAATTTTAGGGAAATCAAAGAAAGAACTTGGAATCAACAGTGTCTCAGATTGAGAAGGAAAAGATGGTATTGCAACATAAGATAAATGAGTACCAAAGGAAAATTGAACAAGAGAATGAAAAAAGACGGAACGTGGAAAATGAAGGTATGCCATGTTGTCCAAACATTGACGATGAGATATATGATGTGTTTTGGGGAATAGTCTACTACCTTTGTGTCTTAAGTACTATGCAAATTTAAATTCAAATAATGGACTTGATTTTCGAGTTTATTTTCATGTGAACACAGTATTTTGTCTTATTTTAAAATTCTGTTCTCTACAGTGTGCATTGTTGTTCTGGAAGCACAGAATTTCACCTAAAAATGTATATAAGAAAACAAAAAAATCAACAAAAGACCCATTATATGCCAAGCATTTACTTGAGCGTTTGTGTAAGAAAAACCCAAACCCTAAGTTTTCTTTTAATCTAATGCATTAATTGTATAATTTCTGTTTAGTGTCCACGCTAAAAGATCAGATGGAAGACCTGAAAAAAATCAGCCAGCATTCACAAATAACAAATGAGAAGATAACACAATTACAAAAACAAGTATGTTACTTCTGTTTATTGTCTTTATTATTTCATAGATTTGAGAAGCAGTACTGAGCATTCAGGGATAGTGAAAGTGGTCCCAGTAATTTTTATATTTGAGGATCTTCTCTGGTTTATTTTAACAGCTAGAAGAAGCAAACGATTTGCTGAGGACAGAATCGGATACAGCAGCAAGACTGAGAAAGGGTAACACAGAAATGAGCAAGTCATTAAGTCAGGTAGAGTCACTGAATAGAGAACTGCAGGAAAGGTGCCGAGTTTTAGAAAGCACAAAACTGCAGGTGGAGAAAGATTATTACCAACTGCAAGCAGCTTTGGAGTCGGAACGAAGAGACAGAAGTCATGGATCTGAAATGATTGGAGAACTACAGGGTAATTCTTCTCTTTTTATACTTTACTAAAAAGATTGTGATAACCATACTTTATTAAATAGAGAGCAGTTCCATAAAGGGAGGAAGACCAACCTGCAAATCGAGTGTGACTTAATAAAGCAATTTCTGAAGATAAGATCTCGCTTTGCTGATCATGTCTGAGTGCCTCTTGGGAGGGAGAGTATCAAAATGAGGGTGGGAAACACTGACTGTAAGTTTATGACGCTGCCCTGACTAAAAATCCGAGTCCGGTGGTACAAAAATATGACAAGCTGATACAATGCTAGAGAAGACACTACACCTTTACTACCTTGATGCAATGCCAAGTTGTTGTACCTTCTACTTTCTTGTCTTTCATTTGTGGAGAAAGCTATTTTGTTGTTACGTTGCATTGGCTTTCTTTTATGATGCTTCTATGCCATTCTAAAAGCGAGGTGAAGAGCATGGTAAGGGATGCTGATGTGTAATCCCTTTTTCAGGATGCCTGGAACTCATACAGCTGGTTTTAAAAGCACCTTTAAAGTGAATGAGAAAAGTGTAAGATTTAGGAAGACTTCCTTCTCTATCTCATAGTTTCTTATGCATTGCCAGGATGTGTCTTTATATTTCAAAATTAAGTGGAGTGTGCTGTAGACAGACGTATTTGAATTGATAGGTATATTTTTTGTATACTATTTTTAAAGTATCAAGTGTAGTGTAGAGTAATCCAAAATATTTGTTATGTATTTATTTTCAAGGAGCTAATGCAAATTCTTCAGTCTAGATATATATACTACTACTTTGGCTTATATATATGCACTACTGCTTTGGCAGGCGCCTGCACACACACTACTGCTACTACCACTACCAAGGCTTTTTGGGCAGACCTTGTTACAGGCTTTCAAGACTAAAAGGGAGCTTATAAGCAAGACATATATTTCTTTCCAGACCCTATAGTGGGGGACAATGTAGGGGCAATGATTTTAAACTGAAAGAGAGTAGATTTACGTTAGATGTAAGTAATTTTTTACGATGAGGGTCATGAAACCCTGGGACAGGTTGCCAAGAGAAACTGTGATTGCTCCATCCCTGGAAACATTATTGTACAGCAGAACTTGGAATAATGGGGGAAATTTTGTGTGTTAAATGTTGCAAGTGATGGAAGTCAGTTACCAAGTTTTGCCTATGATTGATCGGTTTTTGTCAATTGCTGCTAGTGGCCTGCATAAAGAGTGGCTAAAAAGATCGGGTTTCCTTACAACATACAGCCTCTGCATGTCTGAAAATTTTCAACATGTAAATATTTCAGGGGCCCAGAAATCAATGAAGTTTGAAAAGCCTGTTGATCTAAGTTGAGTAACTAACAGAGAATGAAATTCAATTTTTTATGGCAGTTCGAATTACAACTTTACAAGAAGAAGTGAAAAACATCAAGAACAATCTTGAAAGAGTGGAAGCGGAAAGAAAACAAGCACAGGATATGCTTAATCATTCAGAAAAGGTATAGTAAAATGATTTTGAGACTCATGTTCTTTGTCATCGCTTGGCTATATTTTCAGATAATATTTATTGATGCTGCTAAGTCCAATGTTCTTGCTCTAAGTCAATCTTGTGTTAAAATGATTAAGTAGTGCTCATCATACTGGTAAGTCTCCTAAGTTCTACAGGTAGTTCTTACTTTTAGCCTCAGGTGTAAAATTCGTGCTGTCATTCACTAACACCGACTCAAGGATCCAGCCTCTCTGCCAGTAGCAAGTAAGTTTTGTTCTGTCTGCCTTACTGCTGCTGCAGAGACTTAAACTTTAAAAAAAAAAAAGTAAATTTTTGCTTTTACTGGATTTTAATTGGACTGTATCGGTGCCAGACCTTTTGATCAACTTCCTTCCTAAAGAACGGTAGCGGCATGTTCCCCTCACATCTCCTATCCCTGCCCCGAGATGGAGAAACAAAACGAGTAAGAGGAAATCCCGCACCCATTTCCCAGATAGGCTACATAGTTAGCTCCATGTTTTGAGGTCAGATAAAGACTTGCTGTGCTGCGTCATCCTTCTAAATGAACTAGAGATAGGACTACCTAGGAGGGGAGGAGCAAGCAGTTTTTTGGTGTCACATGAAGCAGTGGTCCAAAGGCAAGTCTCTGGCTCCCAGAGCTCATCTCCAGTGCTTGTTTCATGAGTGGCTGTTAATGGCTGGCAGCCCCAGCTGCGTAATAAGAGTTGCATCGAGGTAGCAGTAATTCAGATTCCTCTGTGATTTGGTGTTGGATTTAGTTTTATGTTTCCAATTTAGGTGACTACTGATTGTTCAAATGGAGAAGTGTCCGCTATCTTATGAATTTATAAACTACTGGAGAACGTTAATGAAGTTTTCTCCGGGACACTGAGTGCAGTTTTTGTCTGTTACGACTCTTTATTAAGCAGGAGAAATAACACTGACAATTTCTTCATAACAAAAAGCACTAAAAAAGGGAAGAAAGGAAATTCCCTCAGTTATATTATAGAAGTATTGCAGAAATCTTGAAACTTTTTTCTTATCCTTAGGAAAAGAATAATTTAGAGATAGATTTGAACTACAAACTCAAATCATTACAAGACCGGTTAGAACAGGAAGTAAATGAACACAAAGTTACTAAAGCTCGGTTAACTGACAAACATCAATCAATAGAGGAAGCAAGATCAGTTGCAATGTGTGGTAAGTGTTTCTTGCAAGCTTCAGGTAAATACATAATAAAAGATAATTTCATTATGATATCTTAAAACGCATTATCCTATAGTATAGTACTCTTATAAAACTGCTGAATCTTTTAGAAAGAAAGTGCATATCAAAATCTTAAAACATGAAAACTATAAATTTCAATTTTTTTTCTTTACCATGGTATTTGTACCATAAAAATTGTATTGTTTCTTAGTGTTTTAAGTATCTTACTGTGTTTGCAATTCAAAGCCTTCCTTGGCTTCTAAACTGCTATTGAATCTTTAAATTCTGGCTAATGCTAAACAAAATTGAAAGAAGTGTTACCAAGACATGCCTCGGAGCATTCATTCCTGTATAACTGCATGAAAAAGATCAGTGTTGTATTAGGCTTGTCTGAAGTAATAAAGTTTGTTTTATAGCTGCATATCTGTGGGAAAAAAAAGATGTGTCTTGATGTCTTAATTAACTACATCAGGTTTTCTTTGTGAAGGTTGTCAGTACCTTAATGTGTAGTTTGTAACTTGTAAGAAAGCTAACACGAATGGTTGCATTTGTCACCCTATTCTCCATTCATGAGGTGAAACTTTGCTTTTATTTCACGATGATTACTTAGAGAATCTACATTTTTTATTTATTTGATTATTTACCTCTCAGTTGTCTTGATAATGTTCCAGTGCTTTGAAAGCAAATTGGAATGACATTTCTGGTTTTTGTGTTTCTTGTAATAATGCCCGGAAGCTTTCACTCAGTAATCAGTCCATCTAACAGCAGAAGAGCTTAAATAGCTGAACAAAAGGGTCTGAAAAATTTTAGGATATTTAAGACTGTGTTTACAAAAGCATTCTTGCAGATGCTACATAATCATTTTTGTTGTTTTTCTTAATCTTGTGGAGAAATGGAAAAAAAAATAAAGGAAGAAAGGGCAGCAAGAGAAAAGGCAGAGAATCGAATAGTTCAAGCTGAAAAGCAGTGTTCCATGCTGGACTTTGACCTGAAGCAATCTCAGCAGAAACTGGAACACCTTCTTGAGCAAAAGGAGAGACTGGAAGATGAAGTAAGCAAAATGTTTATCACTAACAACTTTCTATATAAATAAGATATTATAGTTGCACTGAGAACTAGCAAAGTACGACTCACACTGAGCTCCTTGTATAATACACCTCTCAGTAGAACTCAAGACAGTTGTTGGCCTAGTGTTAGGCAATTTCTGCTTCTTAGATTTTGGATCCCTTACGTATTTGAACTGTCAATATAATGCAATTGTTTGTGTTGCCCTTTCTATTTGAAAAGAATTCTTATCTGTAAATTTTTAATTGGTTTGTATGGTTTGCAATTCTGAGTTTGCGTTCTCCAGAAGAGTACTTGATATTCTAATTGCATTTTCTTGAATGAGTGTGAAAACTGAGTACTAAGAATAATAGTTTCATTCTTAATTTTCTTTACAAGACATGGGGAATGAAGATTACACCACCTTTCTTAGGGGTCACAACCTGTGTAAATTAGTTTCTGTGTAGCTAGTAAGCTGCATTTTTTTTTTTCTATGATGAGAAGTTTGAAGCTCTAAAATCAACAGAGAGGTTTACAGGACCTTTCGGCAGACAATTTGAATTTCTTCCATTGCTGCCTTTTAAAATAAGATAGAACACATTTGGGACTTTGAAATAAGCTAAGTGTGGGGAAGCTTTGTTGTGCAGCGTTGTATCAATGCTTGACATAAAATAATTTGTATGTGAAACACTTTGAGCCACATGCAGTTGGTTATTCAGCAAATGTTCTTAAATTGAGCTATTTCCTGTTTAGGTAAAGAATCTAACGCTTCAGCTAGAACAAGAGACGAATAAGCGAATAATGGCACAGAATGAATTAAAAGTGCAAGCTTTTGAAGCAGATAACTTGAAGGGTTCTGAGAAGCAGCTGAAACAGGAAATCAATACATTGTTGGAAGCAAAGAGATTACTGGAATTTGAGTTGGCTCAGCTTGCTAAGTAAGTAAAAATCTGAAGTAAAATGGCCAAAGTTGCTTAATTATACGTGTACTGTTTTGCCGTTCCTGTTAATGAAAAAAGGTCTCTGATGCATAAGCATTTTTTCCTAAACTAAAAGAGTATTTTTAGCTGCATGTTATGATTTATATATGTAGCTTTCAGTGTTGGAATATTTTTATTATGAGCTATGATGCAGAATGGTTCTTGGCTCATCACTCTATGTCAAGGCTTATATTTATGCCACTTTTGAGTGACTTTTTTATGGATTGACAGTAATACTACTTATTAACTCATATGGGACTTTTACTACATGGGAATCAATACCATTTTTTCACTCCCTAACTGAGTTTTTTCTTAACATTTCTTAAGGTGACTGAAGATGTTTTGCACTAGTTAGGCCTCTGTTGTATCTTCCTTCAGTTGATTTAACCTTTCTCCATTTGGAGTGCTAAGTGTCTTCTAAATTACGTACTGAAGCAAACATCAAGGTAGAATAAGGAATCAATTACTTAATAATTTTAAGATAGAGCAAACTTGTTCTTTGTGAAATAATATGTGTGCAAATGTAAGATCTTTGTGGGATGCTGTTCTGGTTAGAAATAGTCTGTCATTTTGCAGTAGTTGAACTCCTACATGTTTTCCTTTTTTTATTTCTTCAAAGACAGTACAGAGGAAATGAAGGTCAAATGCGTGAGCTTCAGGATCAGCTTGAAGCTGAGCAGTATTTTTCGGTAAGACTTGCAAAGAATTGTGAGTGCTATATTTTGACATGAAATCACTGAAGAGTGAAAAGTTTGCTGTGTTAATGTTTTAAATGTAAATAACAACCTGGCATAAATCAGCAATTCACAAACTCCTGGTTGAAATACAATGAACAAAAATATTAGAGAACATTAGGTGGTCTATCTAGTGTGTTGCTTTGTATTTGTCAAACTGTACATCTTACACTGAGTATCTCTTACTTGACTTATGAATCAGGGTGGTTCCTATCTTGAGGTTGGAAAAGAGATATTTTTCTGACAGAACTGCAAACCTTGTAGAGTTCAAAATCTCTGTGCTTACTGGAATATATTCCATACTATTGACCTACAATAAATATATGTAAAAAAACCATAGATCCAGTAGCATTCTGCACGTATTCCTCATCCTTCTTAAAAAGATGCCGTCTCTGCACCTGAGTCCCTGAAGAGACTTATTAGGCACTCCAGGTAGCCAAAATGTGTATTTCATAGATTTAGTTTGTGTCTCATTTCTGTGAAAAGAAACAATTGCATGAGATGCTCTCTAACGTCTGAACTTCGTATCCATTTGTGAATATGGACAGTTTCATTTCACTTTGAGAAGTACTTTTAAAATTCGGAGGGACAATAAATTTTTTTGTGTTTACTGAACTGCACATAGTAGTAAATTCATTGTGTTACAGATTTTTGTGCATTTCTCTATAACATACTGCTAATAAGAAGGTCTGGAGTATTGTATTTCACCCCGTTTAGGCTACTAGACTCAGCCCATCGTGCTTGAGGTTGTTACTTGCACGACAGAAACACGAAATGTCCTACTCATGGGCCAGGACTCATCTCTCTGAGCAATTATACAAATAAAAGGAGCCAGAAACGTGACACTTAGGGACGTGGTTTAGTGGTGGACTTAGCAGTGTTAGATTTATGGATGGGCTCAATGATTTTAAAGGATCTTTTCCAACCTAAATGCTTCTATGATTCTCATTTTTTTCTCTTTTTTTCACTAGCATGTAGTTTAAATGAGACTTCTGTAATTCAGTCTGGATATTTAGCAAAAGTATTTTACCGCTGAAGATGAACCTTTAACTTTCAGAATTGCTAGTGGTGTTAATAACAATGCAGTAATTAAGAACAGAAGTTATTCATGTAAATCAGACCTCTGTTGAATCAGTTATTAAGACAAAGACTGTATGTGAATAACACACAAAAAGATAGGTGGATACAAAGAGAATATGACAGATAGAAGCTTAGGACATTATTAGGCTTATTTGAGTAAGATTTGGAGACTGGTGCTGCAAGAGGATACGGTTTTGTCCTGTTGTCTCCAAGAGACCTACTCAGCTCTGTCCTGGTGCCTTCCTTCCCTTAACAGGTGTCTTTGTACAACTATGTAGGAAACCAGACTAGAAAACTGAAAACCAACTTGGTTACATCAGTGCCCTAGGCAAGGGAAGCTGGAAAAGAGCATCCAGCCTAGGCCATTCTATGATTCTATGATCTTGGGCAGGCAGGAAGCAGGAAATTCTGTTAAAGACGGTACTGGCCTGTGTTCGAGTTTGACAATGAAGAGTTTCACTTTGGAATTTGAATAATGATTCTTTTTTTTATGTTTTCTTTTACAGACTCTTTACAAAACTCAGGTTAAGGAACTGAAAGAGGAAATTGATGAAAAGAATAAAGAAACTCAAAGAAAAATGCAGGAATTGCAAAATGAAAAGTATGCCCGTTGTATTTCTCAAATAGACGTCTTATTTTTCTGTATAGTATGGTCTCACTTATGAAGGTTTTGAATCAGATATTAAATGTTTAGTTCCTTCAGGAAAAGACAAGTCTCAAAAGTTTCCATAAGACTCAGTAAGATGGCAGATATGTAGGATGTTGCCTTTGCTGACTGACAAAGCCAAATATGGTTATTTGTATTTGCTTTGGACTATATTTGTAATGTCTGGAAGAAGAATGATGACTTCTGAGAATTTAGGTCTTCCTAAATTTTGCAAAATTTTGAAAGAACGTTGCCATTTGTGGTAATCATCTTGCTTGTGTAACAACTTTTTTTGTTTAGTTATATTATCTTGATAATTACTTGGTATATTTCTATGGCAAATAAAACAATTTGAGAAAAAGAAAATACTTGGAATTCTAAGACTAGTGTGCTTCTGATTACAGCAAAACCAGTTAATCCAACAACGATTAATTGTGATGTACTATTTTCTAAGTTAGCAAATAAGGGAATTGTGACAAAGTCCGAGTACACTTCAGTACACTTCAGTAGTTACTGCAGTAACACGTTGCCATTTCTCTCTGGGCGTGCTGTGGACTGATTCATGTGTTGCTGGGTTCATCTGACTCATGGGTGGTAGACTGGCCATTCTCCTTCACGGAGGTTTCTCTGCGGACAAATATATCAGAGCTTTGGCTCATGTGCTGAACTGATGAGAAATTGTGAACACATTCATGAGATACCGCACCCAAGTTAATGCCCCTTCCTTCTCAAGCTGTAGATATAATTTGCAAGCCTTTCTGCAGAAGGTTGCACGGATATGGAACCACTACATTTTCACAAACTTTATGCAGTTTTTCCTTTGTTGTTCAAATGCTCTGGAGCACACATCTTCTGAGAAGTAAGCTTATGTGAAGAGGTAGCTAATACTGATAGGATTTGATCTTTTGATGATCTACCAGTCTTTTGATGGACCACACAAAGACCAACAGGTTTGCTGTGTGATGGACCACACTGTACATGCAATTCAATTTTATTTTATGTTTTTCAAAGGTGTGACAATTTGACACGTGGTTTCCTAAGGGCTGATCCATCATGGATGATGGAAGTTTTAATGAATTATAGTAAGCTTGCTGTTGTAGCTTATATGGTCATCAAAAGATACAAGCGTACAGAGCGCTGTCTTGTTTTTCTTAAGAAACTAAGATAATGACAATTAGCTGAGTGGTCCAATTTGCGTTTATCAGTCTTCCTGAAAATCTGGAATGTTTTGCCTAGAAGAACAAAATTGTCATGTCCTTTTTACAGAGAAACGCTCACTACCCAGCTGGATTTAGCTGAAACCAAAGCTGAGTCAGAACGGTTGGCACGAGCCCTCCTTGAAGAACAGTATTTTGAACTAAGTCAGGAAAGCAAGAAAGCGGCATCAAGACACAGGCAAGAAATGACTGATAAGGACAGCATCATAAGAAGGGTAAATTATTCCACTGTATTGCAAACCTATAAATGTATATATATTTACCTATGCATGCTTTAACTTAGACCAAATCTAGTTGTATTTTTATGCTGATTTATACCTGGTTTTCACAACATGTGACAATTATTGAGCAGCTGATGCCACTCTTTACAGGGGGCCGGTTAGCTCACTGGTTTGAGCGCAGTGCTGACAAAAATGACAACACCAAGGTCGCGAGTTCAATTCCCGATTGGTCCCCGTGTGTTGCCTGATCTAGTCGAGAGGTGGCGTCCCTGCCCATGACAGGGAGGTTGGATTAGATGATCTCTGAGGTCCCTTCCAGCCTAGGCCATTCTATGATTATGAACTTGAATGCTAAAATTGTATCATATATCTGTTACTTTTCTATTTGGATTCATGTCATCGGGCTTCTAGGTACTACTACTTCCAAAATACCACAAATTAATTTAAAAATGCCATGTTCAGTAACTGACAGTCTAATTTTGCTTATGTTTTTAATTGTATGCTATAGTGTTGTCAGTTCTGTGAAGATAATTAAAAAAAAAAAAAATCTTTCTGAGATAGGTGTATTCTGAGCCTTCCTGTAAATCAAGAAAGCTCAGAAGAAAAGTACTATTTGTTAAAAATTCAAGTTTGAAATATAAGCAGATTTTTTTTGTGTGTAATCTGAGGAAGATGTTCCAGGTAAATGGCTGTTAGAGATTTAAGGTCATTTAAAATAATAGTATCAATAGTTTTAGAATTTATGGCAAGTACCTTATTTTAAAATATGTTTGTTTTCATTTAGCTGGAAGAAACTAATAACACATTAACCAAAGATGTTGATTTAATAACAAAGGAAAATTCAGAAATCAGTGAAAAAATTAAGAAACAGGAGGAAGGTATGTTGTGTTTGGAGTTTTAATTCATCTCTTATGAAGCACAGTTGAATTTGAAACATATGTGGTGAAATGGAAATGGGAGAAGACATTCCTGTTTACCTTCCCTATTTTTTTTAGCATGATGAAAAATCATATATTGTAGTTTTAATCTTGAAAATATATCTTCCATGTAAATTGCACCCATTTTTAAAGAGGGTGGAAAGGAGAGAGGACCCTGGGAACTACCGACCTGTCAGCCTCACCTCTGTGCCTGGGAAGATCATGGAGCAGATTCTCCTAGAAGCAATGCTAAGGCACATGGAGGATGGGGAGGTGATTCGAGACAACCAGCATGGCTTCAGCAAGGGCAAGTCCTGCCTGACCAACCTGGTGGCCTTTTATGATGGAGTGACAACATCACTGGACAAGGGAGGAGCTACAGATGTTGTCTATCTGGACTTCTGTAGGGTTTCTGTCATGGCCACCCCCAAACACCCTTCTCTCTAGATTGGAGAGATATAGATTTGATGGGTGGACTGTTTGGTGGGTAAGAAATTGGTTGGATGGTCAAATCCAGAGGTTATTGGTCAACAGCTCAGTGTCTGGATGGAGATGAGTGACAAGTGGTGTCCCACAGGGGTCCATATGGAGACCAATACTGTTTAATACCTTCATCAGTGATACAGACAGTGGGACTAAATGCACCCTCAGCATTTTTGCAGATGACACCAGGCTGAGTGGTGTGGTTGACACATTTGAGGGAAGGGACGCCATCGAGAGGTACCTGGAAAAGCTCAAGAAGCTGGCCTCCTGAAGTTCAACAAGGCCAAGGTCAAGGTCCTGCACCTGTGTTGGGGCAATCTCCAGTATCAATACAGGCTGGGGGATAAGGAATTGAGAGCAGCCCTGCAGAGGAGGACTTGGGGTCCTGGTGGATGAGCTCACTATGCACTCACAGCCCAGAACACCAACTGTATCTTGGGCTACATCAAAAGAAGTGTGGCCAGCAGGTCAAGGAAGGTGATCCTGCCTGTCTGCTCCACTCTGGTGAGACCCCACCTGCTGTACTGCATCCAGCTCTGAAGTCCTCAGCACAGGAGAGACACAGACCTGTTGGAGCAGGTCCAGAGGGGGGGCCTCAGAAATGAGGCTCCAGTCGTACGAGGACTCAGAGAGTTGGGGTTGTTCAGCCTGGAGAAGAGAAGGCTCCAGGGAGACTGTACTGCAGTCTTTCAATACTTAAAGGGGGCCTGTAAGGAAGATGGGAGCAGACTTTTTAGCAGGACATGTTGTGATAGCACAAGGGGTAATAATTTTAAACTAAAAGAGGTTAGATGTAGACTAGATGTAAGGAAGAATTTTTTTTACAGTGAGGATGGTGAAACACTGGAACAGGTTGCCCAGAGAGGAGATAGATTCCCCATCCCTGGAAACATGCACGGCCACCTTGTAAGGGCCTCTGAGCAGCCTGATCTAGGTGAAGGTGTCTCTGCTCATCTCAGAGGGGTTTGGACTAGGTGACCTTTTAAGGTCCTTTCTAACTCAAAAGTTATATGATTCTGAATAGCCCTTTTTTCTAATCCATCACTTCCATTTTTATGTGCTGCCTTTATTGTAGAAAACAATTAAAAGCTCAGCTGTAGCAGGTAGGAAAAAATGAGTTTCACATTCCCTCCTCACTTTTTACAAGTTGACCCTAAGCTCCTCCAGGTATAGTCGGGAATGCCTGTCCAGTACAGCTCATCTCTATATTGTCTGTCTAACCCTCTTCTGCCAGCCATGCCCTTGTGTGTGTGAAAGTTACTAAGGAACAGTATTTTACTCATTTTGTATTGCACACAATGTATTTATTAAAGTTTTTGTTTCTATCTCCAGTATTTACAGTAAAGCAATATCAGCATTTCAGCTTCCTTAAGCTCTCGCTTAGATTCAGAATCTATGTTGCGACCTCATGCGTATCAGTGGATTGGCATTCTCTTTGCATGCATTCTGACTGCATGGGAAGTTACTTTATCATTCAGTTTGCTCCCATGGTGTTGCAGTTGTGTTGCCAGGGCTGTTGCAAACACTGTGTAGACAGGAAGTTATACTAAAGTATTTTCCCTTAGTTCCGCATTTCCAGAATAGCAGGGATTGAGTGTGCAAGCAGTTTTCAGTGTTTTTTTAGTTTATGAAGTTTGGTTTTTGTAAGTACTTGAAAATTGTTCTTTAACTGTTTCTAGTTTTTGTGGATAAATCGGTGAAATGCGTATTTCTAGAAACTTTGGTATAACAGGTCAGCAGATTTGGAGGTGTGATACAAAGATTGGTAGAACAAGTATGTGAAAGAGGAGGGAATGTGACAGAGTCATTCATGTTAAAAAAGCCTTTTCCCCCATGTTTTCTATGCCTGGAATGAGAATCTGGTCTGAATGTGAGTCCAGTCGTATCAGTCTTCTTCTGTGTGGGTACCGACTTAGTATTTGGTGTTGCAGAAACATTTTTGGTAGTATAAACATGAAGGAAGTGGGACACTGAACTTAGTGATCATCAGGAAGCAAAAATAAATATGTTGGCTTTAGTATTTCATCTTGGTGCCTTTCTGAAATATTCTTCTGGTAATATCCTTTAAATATAGTAGCATTAAACTGGTAACATTTATTGTTGCAAACTCTATTTTGCACATTAAGTGGCATAACAGGAAAATAAAAGGGGAAAAAAAAGCAATTGTAGAAGTGATTAAGCTTAGAAATATTTACAATGTCCTAAAATATCTCAAAATTTCATATTGTTTTAACAGAATACAAAATGAAAAAAGAGGAAGAAATCAATAATATTAGAATGCATTATGAGAAGAGCATTAATACTGAAAGAACTCTGAAGACACAGGTACAACTTTATTCAATTTAATAATAATTACTTTGCATATCAGATACATTTTTCGTTTGTTTGTTTTTGTACAATTAACTCTTCCTTTAAGATTAAGTTAGTATTAACCATGATTTATACATCATGTATGCACTGTTAATGTGTTTTATGAGTTTTGATGCTATGTACTTTTCAGTGTTACTTCTGTTGTTAGTAAGGGCCATTTATGTTGGTGAATTTTTTTTTTTTAAATGAATCCTAGAACTAAAGGAACTTAGAAGTTTTGTCTGAAATATGCTTGCATATGTAATTTTTCTTACTGATTTTCCTTTTTGTCTTTCTTTACAGGCTGTCAACAAACTGGCTGAGATAATGAATCGGAAAGACTTTAAAATAGACAGGAAGAAAGCTAACATGCAAGATTTGAGGAAGAAAGAGAAGGAAAACCGAAAGCTCCAGTTAGAGCTTAATCAAGAAAAAGAGAAATTCAATCAGATGGTAGTGAAATACCAGAAGGAGCTCAATGAAATGCAAGCGGTAAAATAATCTTCTTTTTTTTTTTGTCACATTGCAGATTCTCTCTGCAGGAAACATGTACAGCTCCTAGTCCACTTGAAAAAATAACAAGTTCTGTTTTAGATGTTCTAGATTACAGAATTTCAGTGAGGCAGAGAACTTGACAACTCTGCAGCTGTGCTTGCTCTCATTCATTTCCCCTTTTTAAATTCTTAACTGTGGAACTTACTGATAAATTATGAAGACTAAAAAAACCTGAGTACTGTGTGGCATACTACTCATGCACTTTATTTCGCTGGTATGTTATCCTAAAGAAAAAAAGTAATGAGTTTTTGTTTTCAGAATACTTTGCTGCTATATTTTTGGTATTACAGTAATTATACATGTGTATATAAATACAGCAACTAGCAGAAGAATCTACATACAGGAATGAGCTCCAGATGCAGCTGGATAGTAAAGAGAGTGACATAGAGCAACTACGAAGGAAAATTTTGGACCTCCAGCAAGGAATGGATTCTACCAGTGTGGCTAGTCTCCAGCCAGATGAAACGGATGGAAATCTTTCAGGTAAGAGAAAAGCATATTTGAACTTCTTGACTTTGTGCATATACGTAGTTTTGGAAGGTATTGCTTCAAACAAGTTCCTACCTTTTAAAATCTTCTGGTTGTTTCTTTCTGTATCACATCTCCACTTTTTTTTTGTTTTTTGTTCGTTTTTACTTCATAGTTTAGCTGCTTCTAGTCAAATCTTAATTTCTTCTTGCATTGCTCCTCCCACTTATGGCTTGGTATCAACATGATTTTTATCCACTTTTGTGGAGAGGATATCTTTACATCTGCTGCTGCTTGAATATATTGAATACAATATGCAGTGTCTAGTGAATAGGGTACAGGGCCAGCACTTGCACAACATCATGATTGATCTTGAATGAAAAATTGCCTTGACCTTGTCTGTTCTTACAGTTGTGTAGCACTTTTGTGACAAGTAGCAATAATTGCTGATGTGAAAAATAACTGTAGGAATTTCAATAATACATTTACAGTTGTATGGTACTCTGATTTACCAGATTAAAATAAGAACAAAAAATACAGTATAGTTAGCCGTTTCCAGGTAGTGTTAGTTCTAGGTACTGTATTTTCAGACCCATTGTGATTTCCCCCTTGTGCTCCCCAATGTTTCAAAAGTATGATCAGTACTTTCATGTGATCCACTTCAGTATCTCTAGGTACAGGAAAAAACTTTTAGTGGTAGTAAGTTGTGCTCAACAATTTCTATATGTTGGAACTAAGTTTATTTTTTTGTATAGTTAAGTGTGTATATATGTGTGTGGTATGTATGAGTTTAGTTAGGTATACATAAGTTTTTATAATTCATCATGAAATTCTTAATGAATGCTTGTCTTACAGATTTACAGTCTGAATTTTATTGTACAAAAATATATTCAAACATATGAAAACAGTATTAATTCAGGTATTTTAAGACTTCAGTGGATGAGTAATCAGATAAAATTAAATAGAATCATTTTAGGTGTCTCTTTTCCTGTTAATGCACTTCATGCTGCTCTGCCACGTTCTAGAGTTTGCCCAGGGGTCTTAGAGTGATTGAAATTTAAGGTAGGTTATGAGACTTAGTATATGTTTTCATGTAGCTATTCCTTTTTGTGTCTGGTTTTCTGCCCTGTCTTTACCTAGGATATTTTTAGATTTTCATTTTCTAGTTTATAATTAAATGAATTCTGTTCTAGAATAGATTTTCATTCAGATAATGATGTAGTCTTTTCTTCAGGATTTTTATTCTGTCCAGGAATCCTTTTGCACTCTGAAGTTTGATCTGTAAAACCCTCAGGCAGTTGCAGTCTTATAATGGAAATGTCGATTTTACACTTCCAAAAATATCATCTGGGCCAAACTTCTGTCAAAACTCAGTATTCGGAATTCTTAGACCTTATTAGATTGCTGAAGGAAAATTTTTCTTTCTTAGTTGTCATCTGCTAGGAACTCCCTTTTGGTACTTCCAAACTCAGCTGGGATAAAAAAGAAATCAGAAAAGTTTTACATATTAAAGTGCTTTTTGTCTTCTCTCAATTTGCTATTTGGAATCAAGCCTTATGTTTGGTAGTGTCTCCTAAATAAAGAGTGCTGTAGTTCCTGATTTTTTATTGAAAATTTCTTAACTCCCGTAAATTGAGTGCTTAAGTTTTTCTACAAGAAAACAGACTAGATTTGTAGTTTTGAATGTCCTCACTTTCCTTCTCAGCCATTTTCAGCACAGTGGCTGTTGTGTGTTACACTGAAAATATCCAATCCCTTCATCTGGGTGTAGGCACCTTCCCACTTCTCTTCTTAAGGGCACTAGTATGTAGATATGATCCTGTTGTCTCTTGGAAAGACTGTAGGAGGAAGCTCTTTGTCTGCCTCGTTAAGATACGTTATTTTCTATTTTACCTCTGGAGACTTCTGTAGTCATGCTTCTGGCTGTATCACCTGCTGCTTCAATTTTGAAGCAGAAATTGTGCTATGTGCAAGATTTTTGGGTCAACTTTTCTATTGTTAATTAGAACATGACAATTACTGGAAGTTCTTGAGATCTTCTATACTCTTGACCCCTCTATTTCTTTTTCACTAGCCTTTCATTCTCATTTTCTTTTTTTGCCATATTCTCTACACATTCCTCTGATTTTTACTGCAGTTGTGCAGCTGGTGTTACTGCGTCATACAGGTAGGACCTCTAATACGTAATACTAGGACTTCTCTAGATTTAGATGATGTCCCTACATGCTGCTGCTTTGGTTTTTTTGGAGTGAGACCTCGAGTTGATCAGGGTCTGGATGGAGAAGCAATTTAGGTGATAAAAAGAGATTAGGTGATGTTAGTATAGTCAGATTTCACACATTTGTCAAAGATCAAAGTTAGAGGGCGAAGGAGTGCACTAGCATTATAAGGAGGAGTTAAAAAAAAAGCCAGTCCTCAAAGTAGATATATCTCATGCCACAGAAAAAGGAAATGATTCAGCACATAGTTCTTTTTGTGCAAGCCAGGTAATTAGTCTTCAAAACAGGTGGCATACTGCAGCAGTTTGTTTGCCACAGTTGCATGGAGTTGTTTGTCTTCAACTGTGTGCGAAGTTCCTGTCACTTCTGTAGTGCAAACACAGATTTCCCTTCAGAGCACCTTGAACAGCATCTTGTTTGAAAGGTGGATCTGATGAGTAGTCAGTACGATTCTCTAGCTGGTGCATCTCTTCTTAAGGCAGACATTCTTTAAAAATACTCAAAGCAAATAAACTGTGGAATTAATAAATAAGTAATTACAGTATGCTTTATTCGTCTTTCTATCACAGCAAAAACATTACCAGGGAAAAAATGAGAACACAAAAAATATCACTCCATGGACTAAATTCTAGCAATGAGCAGTCTGGTTTAATTGAGAAAAATCTGTATGAAACAGTGTGATAGTAATATTGGCGGAATTCAAGGGTCTCTTAGGTATTTTCTGCTGTTCTCCCACATGGCAGAGCGGAAGCTGTTCAAGCTATGGACTAGTGCCTTGTCTAATCAAGGAGCTTAGGTTACCAGCCTCCAGAGAGGCTACAAGGATAGAATTCGTAAAAAGCATCCTTTATAATTTGAGGATCAGAAGGCTTTGCACTTTTCACGTAAACTCCAGGTAATACAAAAATTAATTCCTCATACTCAAAAAAATTTAAGGAAACATTTTCTATACTTTTGAGGTCGTCATCATGGCTAGGCTCCGCGCAAGGAGCTTAGGTTACCAGCCTCCAGAGAGGCTACAAGGATAGAATTCGTAAAAAGCATCCTTTATAATTTGAGGATCAGAAGGCTTTGCACTTTTCACGTAAACTCCAGGTAATACAAAAATTAATTCCTCATACTCAAAAAAATTTAAGGAAACATTTTCTATACTTTTGAGGTCGTCATCATGGCTAGGCTCCGCGAATGAAGATATGGGAAGGGCTCTGCCCACACTTGCTACTTGGGAGGTAGATAGAGAGAAATCATTTGCTAACACACCTTAGAGCTGCATCTCACTTGGAGGTGGCTTCTGTTTGTCACTGAGCTCAATACCTCCTCAAGTTCTGGTAGCTCCCAGGACAACTTATGCTCACCCTACAGAGGGATTGGCTCATTTAGACAATCCAGGCTATTCTCAGGCTTTTGCTTCACCAGATGAGAAATTTTTTAACTTTTTAGCACTTTTTGTAACTCTCACACAGAGAATCATAGAATGTATTGAGATGGAAGGAGCCTTTAAAGGCCACCTAGCCCAACCTCCCTGCAGTGAGCAGGGACATCTTCAACTAGAGGTTGCTCAGAGCCTCATCCAGCCCAGGGATGGGGCATCTGCCACCTCTCTGGGCAACCTGTTCCAGTGCTTCACTCCTAATTATTGATTCCAGTAGCAGCTCATGTCTCAGTTGAGGTCTCCAATGTTAATTGAGTCCTTGCTAAAACAGCTGAAATATTTGCTTTTTTAATGCCTTTGGAATGACTCTTCCTCGTGGCTGGATTTAGGAAGTCTTAATACTTACGTGATCATAAACAGAATTCTTCTTTGTCAAGACTATATATACTCGGGAACTTACGGGGTTTTTTTCCTTATTGTTACAAGGTACTTAACTTATTGGGAATTATTTTTTTTTTAATCTGATTGGCAAGGTAGTTTAAGCAATTGAACTGTCCTACTGGTTTATCTGTAGCACATAATATTTTACAGCATGTGTTATAAATCATGTTTCACACAAAGATAGGATGGAATAATAAACAATAGACCATTTAAGCCAACATATTTTTTGGAGTATAGGGCACCGATACGATTTCTGAAATACCTGCAAGTAGCAGTCACCTGAGTAAACTTTAAAGCAAGATCCAGCCAGCAGTCCATGGTGAGATCCACATGAAATTATAGTAAGGCAGTCTGAGCAATAATCAAATATATCAAGTGGGAAGAGTGGACTGGAAGAATTAGCAAGGGAATCATAGAATCATAGAACAATTCAG
>NW_009717741.1:0-11339 GCF_000703405.1 Apaloderma vittatum
AGAGGATTTGTGTTGAGGACGGCCCAAGAGAGCTGCACAACAGCACATGGTCTCACCATCTCTCCTGGTTAACCCCAGCTTCTTTACCCAGTTAAGTATGCAGCTTTAAGGATCGTCAGAACTGACTTCATCGAGAGAAGATGATAATCATTGCTCACAATAATTTGAGTTGCTGTAGGCAGCAGAGGTGGTAACTGAAGACTTAGGGACAGAGATATGTGTGCTGCTTCCTGGGTTTGTGAGACTGAGCATTGGTTTTACTTATTATTTTTAATCTGAGGCAACTGTGGTGCAGTTTTAAAGTCCACAGGGAAACCAAAATCTCAGGGTTGGTTACTTAGCCTCCACTTGACATATTTACTTACAATGCTAATCATTTACTCCTCCTGCCGCAGGATATGACTTAAAGAGACAAAATTAACCACATCTACAGAATAGTTCATTCAGCAGCTGAGAAAAACATTTCCCTTGGCTCAGGCGTAGCTGGTTTAAATCAGCGTCACTCCATGGAAATTGGAGACATACTGATCTTGCAGTGTCTAGCAAACTACTGAAGAGGCAAATGTGATGCTACCATATATCTAATTTCGCAGTACTCCTAGGGACAGTGAGGCAATCTAGCATCCCATTGTGGCCTACGGAAAAAATCTCACCAATTTTTAGAGAAATCAGATTTTATGTTCACACCTTTACAGATGCATAAATCTCTAGGCATTCGGCCAGGCTGCTGACCCCAGGTCCACCAGGAACAGGGCTCATCAGGTGTTCCCAGCACTTGTACACATACATACACAAAGAAAATACCACAAAAACACACAAACACACACCTGTAGACACAACCAGTCACCGGCAGACTGATACATACAGGAGAGCGATGTTTTTGCAGGCACCACTATCCACAGTCAGAATTGTCAAGATATGGACAACACAAATGGTCTGATCCTGGTTTTATGCACCACTTGATCAGGCTTCAAGCTTGCTGCCAGGTAGAATCGTAGAGTTGGGGAGGCATTTACGTTAGAAAAGACCTTTAGGATCATCAAGTCCAATTGATAAGCCAGAGCTGCCAGGTTCACCATTGAACCATGAGGCTGAGCTCCACATCTACATGTCTTTTCAACACCTCTAAGGGTGGAGACTCCACCACTTCCTTGGGCAGCCTGTTCCAATGCTTGACAACCCTTCTAGGGAAGAAATTTTTCCTAATATCCAGTGTAAATCTTCCCTGGTGCAACTTGAGGCCATTTCCTCCTGTTACTTGTGAGGGTACACTGACCGCCACCTCACTGCAACCTCTTTTCAGGTAATTTTAGAGAGTCAGAAGGTCTCCCCTGAGCCCCAACTCCTGCACACATATAAATGCATCCTCTGGTAGGTGGTACAAACCTGTCGTTGCCCTGTAACCAACTCCCAAATCCTTTGTTCTCTGCAGGAGGTGGCCTCCAGACTTGTGGTTTCTCATGGCTCCATGACTTCTTGTCTTACCTAGGTTCATGTGAAGTCTATAAATGTCACACATAGGTACAGAGCACACTCACTCAGGAAAAAAAAAATAGAAGTACGGGTTAGGAAGAAGGTAGACTAGTTTATGATGATCAGGTGCAGAGTTTGGCTGGAAAAATGCACAACACACCTGTGACCAGCATCCACATCCTCTCCAATATCCCGCATTTTAGCATCCCCAACCCACCCCTATCTCTCCTCATTTTTATCCCTTCCTCTACTCATATTGTAAGAAGTTTCACATACTCCCACAGTCCCCTTAAAGCATGCTCTAATGAGATCAGGTGCTGCTTCAGTGAATGAAATTGGACAGACTCTGTATATTTTCCAGCTCTGGAGGACTCCTCATGCCACGATGGGTAATGGTGCCCCTACTTGAGCAAAGGACATGGCCAGGGAGAGACCTTTTGCTATTCCCTAGTGTTCTGCATCGTCTTTCACATACCATATTGCCTTAGAGTCCTCTGAAGTATGACCAAATGTTGTGGGTTATAATATGCAATGGTAACAGCCAGAAGAATTTCTCTCAGGCTCTTTCTCGAAGGAGATCTGTTCAGACAGTAGGGTCCCTGGGGGCTACCTGATGAAACTTGGGAGACAGCACCAGTGACAAACCCCTGACTGAACACAGAAAATAGCATTAATAAAATCCATGTTATTCCTACCATGCTGTGGTCTGAGTTACAGATGCTCTCTGAAGATGTTAGAAGGCAGAGATGTGACATGGGACTTTCAGACCACCACACTTCCCGAATCTGTCCAGAAGGCTTCTTCTCCTTTGTCCAGCAAGAAAACCAACCCACCACGCTACGACTGGACTATTCAAAGCTCATTCTGACTTTAGGAACAAGTTTCCTACCAGGCAAACACAGCCCCAGAGCACTAGGTCTTGCATATTTGCCACTAAGCTGATCCAGTCTCAATTTAGCATTGGGCAAGACTTTTATGGAATGTGTTCTGGCATCATGCTCACACCAGTCCTGGAGGGGGGCACATCTCTGGCCCTTCCCTTTCCTCCTGGGATGAACATTGTGTTGCTGTCACCTGCTTTTATGGGGACCACAATATTCTGACTTCATCCATGCACTAAGAGCAAACGATGTCCTCCAGGTCAGTTCGTTCTGGTGTTGCTCATTCCTGTGTTCAAGGTGAGCACCTTCTGGAGAAATCTGGCTGTGTGTTATTTCCAGTTTGGTGAAGTGAAACCTTGCTCTACACCCACACTATCTGTGAAGTGGAGAAATGACTGTGAAGAATCCACTCTACTGTGCCTGGATTTCTTCTCAGACGGAGGTGTATAGGGCTAGTTCCAGGTTGGAGCATGAAAGCACAGTGACTTCTTGTATAGGATCATAGTATCATGGGATCATACAACAGTTCAGGTTGGAATGGTTCTTCAAGTCCAATTTCCCTGACATGGGCAGGGACATCTTTCACTAGAATCATAGAAAGAATAGGTGTTTGGGTTGGAAGGGACCTTTCAAGGTCATCTAGTCCAACTCCCCACTAGACCACGTTGCTCAAAGTTCGGGATCATAAAACACTTTGGGTTGGAATGGCTCTTCAAAGAGTGTCAAGTCCAATTTCCCTGACATGAGCGGGGACATCTTTCACTAGAATCATAGAATAGGTCTTTGGGTTGGAGGAACATTTCAAGGTCATCTAGTCCAACTCCCCACTAGATCACGTTGCTCAAAGTTCCATCCAATGTGACCTTAACACTTCTAGGGATGGGGCATCCACAACCTTGGGCAACCTGTTCTAGTGTATGTGTGAGGACAATCAGGGACTGGGGCCCTGGGATGAAGCAGAAAGTAAGTTCAAACCCAACATAAAAATTTTGGCTAAAATACTTTGGGTTTTCTGGAAAAGGACACTAATTTTCAGAAAAGCCTGCATCTCACGCTATGAAGCAATAGATTTCAGTGCTTGCAAAAAGATGTCATTGTGACATAGACTTAGAAACCTTTTATCAACCCAAATTTCTCCATGTTTGTTTGTGTTTAAGGATGTCTCAGTGCAGACAGAATAAAAATAGAAAAAAAACCCCAATAAAACAAAACAAAGAAGAGGCAGAGACAGCAAACAATTCCCACTGGAGTTTAGCTCATCTATTCGTGAGGGCTTTCCTTAGCTCTCCAGCAAAGACACTCATGAGCAAAGTATCTGCCTCCAGCATTTTCTATCGATGGACCCGTTGAGGAAAACAACCACCTTCTCCTCCTTCTCTCCGGCTCTTTTCACCATTAGAACTCTGTAGCAGGGAATGAAAAATCCCAGATGGGCTGGTGACTCACACTGGCCGTCAGTTTGGTACCACAGGATGAAGATTTTTTCAGCATTTCAGTTCCTGGAGAGAAGAGGGTCAAATGTTCAAAAGTTATGAACTTTGCAGAAGCTGTCTTTAAAATGTAATGCTTCCCTGTGAGTCTAGTGTTTGTTTATTTGAAGAAAAACTATTTTTTCCCTGATCAAGGGCTCTAGGTCTAGTATAGACAAAAGCGCATGGAAGTAAATAATTAAAGTAGTTGCAGTCTCATGTAAATAAAAACAGTAGGTATTTGTGTATTCACAAATTAACATTGCATAAAAATTGTCTTCTAGCATTTTCCTGGCTGAATATCTGACTTTGTAGTCTGATAGTCTGATATTGATATTCTTAATATTTTTGCCTAAATCCCACGGGTTTTCTAATTCACTGATTCTTTTCCCCTCTTTGCACAGGGATTGAGCCTACAGTCATGATTTTGGGAGTAATGCTGATAGTTGCCCTGATGCTTTGTGCTGTGGGTCTGGCTTCTCTCATCAGGTGAGAACTGCAGGACATACTTGATTTGGTGCCACTTTTAGTTTATAGAATCGTAGAATGATTTGGGATGGAAGAAACCTTCCAAATCATCTAGTTCCAAACCCCCCGCCCTGGGCAAGGACATCTCCCACCAGACCAGGTTGCTCCAAGGCCCATCCAACCTGTCCTTGGACGCTTCCAGGGAGGGGGCTGCCACAGCTTCTCTGGGAAACCTGTGGTAGGGTCTCACTACCCTTACAGAAAAGAATTTCTTGTGTGTATCTAACCTAAATCTACCTTCTTTCAGCTTGAAACTGTTCTCCCTCCTCCTGTCACTGCACTCCTTGATCAAGAGTCCCTCCCAATCTTCCATGTAGCCCCTTCAGGCAGTGGAAGGTCACTATAACGTCTCCCCATAGCCTTCTCTTCTCTAGGCTGAAGATCCCCAACTCTCTCAGCTTGTCCTCATAGGAAAGTTGTTCCAACCCCCCTGATCACCTTCATGGCCTTCTCTGGACCTGCTTTATCAGGTCCATGTCCTTTTTATGTTGTGGACCCCAGAGCTGGACACAAAACTGCAGCTAGGGTCTTACTGGAGTGGAGTAGAGGGGAAGAATCACCTCCCTCAAACTGCTGCCCACGCTTCTCTTGATGCAGCCCAGGATGTGATCGGCTTTCTGGGCTGCAAGTGCATGTTGTTGGCTCATGTTTAGTTTTACATCCACCAACATCCCCAGGTTTTTCTCTTCAGTACTTCTCTCCATCCACTCATCATCCAGCCTGTATTTATGCTTGGGATTGCCCCAACCCAGCTGCAGGACCTTGCCCTTGGCCTTGTTGAGCCACATTAGGTTTGCACGGTCCCACCTCTCAAGCCTGTCCAGGTCCTTCTTGATGACATCCTTTCCCTCCAGCGTGTCAACATCGTGTCATCCGCAAACTTGCTAAGGGTCCAATCAATCCTACTGTCCCATGTTGCTGACAAAAATGTTAAACAACACCGGTCCCAGTACTGATCCTTCCGAAACACCACTCATCACCCGTCTCCACTTGGACATCAAAATTTTCATCTCAATTCTTTGAGTGCAACCTTCCAATCTTTATCTGCCAAGTGATCCATCCATCCTTATTGATGTCTACAATGGTGTATGGCTGAAATTAGACTGAAATTATTTTGAAATTTGAGGGAAAATTGACTCAGCAGCAATGGGACCAGCAGAGCAGGGTTCTTGGATTGTATCATCCAGCTCTACCTCTCAAATTTCTTTTGGTCTCTTCTTGGTCTCTTCTAACAGAAGCTGTTCTATGACTCTATGAAAACATCCCAAAACATGTTTCCTCTCCGCTCCTGAACCATGCCTCCAAACTTGGACAATATAAGGCCACCCAGCGAGCAACAACCCAAACAGTTCCTCTGTTATAACACACAGCTGCTTCTGATACCTTATATTTGCAGGCACCAAGGAGGTTGCCTCCATCCACCCGCATTTTCAAGCCCTTGGCCACCAGCCTCTATAGTTACATAAATAAAAGACAATCCTGCTGCCTACTCTACTCGTAAGCTGTTCCACAAGTACCAGACTGTGCTTGGGAAGGCTCAGTCGTGAGTAAAGATGTATGGCCATCTGCAAGAGGGAAAAATTAAAAAAAAGGAATGTCTAGAATGACTCAGACTATGATTTATGTTAAGGAAGGGCATGTCAGGAACTAAATTTAATCCAGTGTGGTCTGAGTTCGAACGTGGGAGCTCTGGTTTTAGCTCTTTCAAGGATCTACTGCTTGACCTTAGTTGTGAGTCACTCCATTCTCTGTGCTTTGCTTTCAGCAGAAGGGTGTTTTCCTCCATCCTTGGGGGACCTTCTTGGCCACCTTGCCCAGGTGGCCAGGAAAACCAATGGCATCCTGGCTTATATTAGAGATAGTGTGACCAGCAGGAGTAGGGAGGGGATTGTCCCCCTGTGCTTGGCACTGGGGAGGCCACCCCTGGAGTGTTGTGTCCAGTTCTGGGCACCTCAACCCAAGAGAGATCTCGTGGGGCTGCAGCGAGGGCAGAGGAGGGTGACGGAGCTGGTGAGGAGCCTAGAGAATAAATCTGATTAAGAGTGATGGAAGGAGCTGGGGCTGTTGAGTGTGAAGAAGAGGAGGCTGAGGAGAGCCCTCATCCCTCTCTGCAACTGCCTGACAGGACGTTGTGGAGAGGTTGGGGCTGGTCTCTTCTCCCGGGGAAGGAGCGACAGAACCAGAGGGAACGGCTGCAAACTGCACCAGGGCAGGGTCACACTGGGCAGCAGGAAAATGTTTTCCCAGCAAGAGCCGTCAGAGCTTGGCACAGGCTGCCCAGGGGGGGGGGTGAGTCCCCACCTCTGGAGGGGGTTCAAGGTCGTTGAGATGTGGGGTTGGGGGAGATGGTTTAGGGGTGAGCTCTGTAGAGGCAGGATCCCAGGGGGCTTTTCCAACCTGAAGGATTCTAGGATTCTGTGGTTCTATGACATGATTGACCATGCAAGGTGAAAAGTGACAAGTTCTTTGCATGAAATTGAGTTGTGGGCTTGAGGCAAAGCAGTTAAAGATTATAAGAAATCATCCCAGGTGATGCCTGTGGCCGTATGACCAAGGCTGCCTCTGAACACCAAAAAGCTGCCTGTGCTCTCCTAAAATGCCCAGAGTGGTACATGTGATGGAAATCGTGGTGATCTATGGATATTTTGTGAAGTACAGTACAGTTAGCAAAAGGCATCTTATTGTCCACCTCATCAGGAAAAGTTTTAGGTGTGTGCAGATCAGACATGTGCTGCAGTGTAAAAAAAGTTCCTTAAACCAAAAATTGTCATTGAGGGCAAATGGGGGATATTGCCTTTTTCTTTTCTGTTCCTCCTTAATGAGTTTTTGACTAATAGACACAGTGTGCCTTGTGCTCAGTGTTAGACCCTGACATCCACTGAAATAGTGTGTTCAAAATGATGGGATGTGATTCCTGCCTCTTTCCTAAGTCCCTGAGATGGCCATATGGTGGGTGTGAGTGTCAGATATTTCTCATCTAAAAACTAACAATGAGACTCTGGAATAATTTGTATGGATTTGCATGAAGTGGACGTGAGACTGAACTGTCCCATGAACACACAATCCTTGAACATTTCTCATCGTGGTCACTTCTGCCTTGCAAATTCAAGCTGGGCAAATAGCAGGATGCAGTCAAACGGGTAGTGTCCTTGCTGGTCTGATGACTATACTGAATTTTCTCTTGCACCGTTGGCAATTCTGCAAATCTGGTGGCTTATCAAGGGATGCAGAAAGTCATCCCTCATAAAACAGGCAGCAGCACCCTGTGGAGGTCCCAGAAGCACATTTGTCCTGTATTATGCGGCGCGTGATAGACCTCCCATCTGGCTCAGGTCCTGGAACAAGTAGATCTGAATCAGCACAGTCTTGTTCTTGATCTAATTACTCCTGACCAAGAGGAACAGCACTAGTTCAGCGATGCTCCTTCCAAGACCTCCACGTCGCATCACGCTGCTCCCAACTGCTCACCCCCTGCAGCTTTTCCCTCTGTACGAGTCATTACAAGGATGCATCTTGCTGTGTGTTTCACACTGCGCTACAATACAGAGATTCAGCCAGCACATTTTGATGGTGAGCTGTGTCCAGGCAGCTTTTATAAATTACCCATGGTTCAGTGCAGGCCCTGAGAAAGGCTGGTGTGCCTGAGAGATGTTAGATTACCAGCCAGATGGGCTGGTTAATAAAATCTACTATTCTCTTCTAATGGAGAGTGGTTTGAGATATGGAAAATAAAACCAAGTTAAAAAAAAAAAAGACATTACATACACAGCCAATTCGTGTTTGCAGCCAGATTGACTCAAGATGTCCGTTTGTGATGAGAGCTTTTGAGATTATATAGCTTCTGTGAATTGGATAATGCTGTTTGACTCAGTAGATGTCAATCCAAGTGAGGACATCGTGGTTTGTCTACTGCTTTCACCCACGTCTGTCCCTGCTGACACACCACATGCTGCACTTTCCTCGTGCTGCAGGGAAGCCAAATGTGGGGGACTTGGCAGTGGTGCAAACTGCTTGCCTACCTAAAAATGGTAACTGTGGCTCTCCAAATCCCCCAGGCACAATATCCTGAACAGCCAACTATTCAGGGGACCTAACAAGATCATACTGACCTTGGATGATGTTGTCTTCATCAACCCAGAGCTACATAAAAAGGTAAGTCCTTCCTCTCATAAAAGTGATCCATGGGACCCTCAAAGATGCAATTTCTCTGTGGTGTTTTCCTACCCATGAAGGTCTGGGAAGGTCATTTACTACTCCATGCCTCATTTTCCCCTGTGAATCAGAAGGTTTCCCATATGCTGGGTGTTTTTGAATCTCGGGTCAGATGTCAAGGCCATTATGATGGTGTAAATGGTACCCTTGGTTGCACTTATTTTAACAGCCAGGGCTTATTCTTCTGTCTTGAGGTTGGATGGCCTAGCATAGCTCATAAACCATCTTGCCCTATAAATTAAAGTGCCATCATCCAAACTACCTATAGGGTACCGTTCCTGGCCTGCGCTGCCTCCTGCCCAGAGCTGGAGATCTCCTGGAGGAGTGTTATTTGACACAGGCCAGAGCCATGCCCAGGACCCTGCCAACGATATGGACTCTTGTGGGACAGTCCCTTTGCCTAGGTCGCTGTCACAGACACAGATTTCTTGCCTATTCCAGAAACGTCACTTCACTGTGCCTTGCTCAAAGAGACACTCACCTTCTCTGGTGTCTTCCCTGAGCCACGGCACTCCCATCACCTGAAGTGCTGCTGCAGTGCTTCAAGGTACTAAACCAGGTAAACTTTATGAGCCTTTCAGAGGTGTTCAGAGAGGTGAGATGGGAAGTTTGGGAGGTTGCTGACATGGGTGAGCTCTGTGACCCAAGGCAGAGCTGAAGCGGAGGTTAACATCCAAAAGTGGTCACTGTTTTGAACCTGCTTTCCTCACCTTCCAGAGGCTGACCTTGGACAGTCTGACTGAAGCAAACAGCGTAGTAGCCGATAGCAGAAGCCTGAAATCCGTAACCCGCTCCTTTTCCTTGAGAAGTGCAGCTGCCACTCACGAAACCTCCAACGTGGCTTTGTATGAGGTAGGCAGGGACCTTGTGCAGCCTTCTCCCACCCCTTCTGTCCACTGAGCTGCTCAAGTGAGGAAGGCCTTGGGCTGCAGTACTGTAGGTCACAGGATGGGAATACTGCTCATGGGCCCCAAGGGTGAAAATAAATTACTCCCAAGCATGGACTTACCAGTGTTTAAATTGACTTTACCCCACCTCTCACTCTAACACCGTGGGATGGTGGTATTCAGCTGCCACCCACGAAACCTCCAATGTGGCTTTGTATGAGGTAGGTAGAGACCTCATGCAGCCTTCTCCCACCTGCTCAAGCGAGGAAAGCCTTGGCTTGCAGTACTGTAGGTCACAGGATGGGAATACTGCTCATGGGCCCCAAGGGTGAAAATAAATTACTCCCAAGCATGGACTTACCAGTGTTTAAATTGACTTTACCCCACCTCTCACTCTAACACCGTGGGATGGTGGTATTCAACAGTCGTATGTAGCATTGCCAGGTCTGGTCCCTGTTAGAGATGAAGAACCTATCTTAAGGGACAGCCTTTAGGTGGTGACAATGGTAGTAAAGACATTTCTTACATGACAGGATCCAAATATGCAGAATAAGAGCTATTAAATTCCCCTTCATGCCAATAGGACTGTATGGAGTTTATGTAGAGGTAATGGCCAAGAAAACTCACCCCATCCATCAGTTCTTCCCTAAAACCACAGCTTTTTGAAAAAAACAGAGAGGAAATTTTTACTTGAAAAGAGGCACAATAAAATAGATTGTTAATGCTGGAGAAAAGCTCTGGGCAGAGTTACTTTTCTTTTTAATCAATTTATCATTGTTTATCAGATACTGATACACCTTCCAGGTGTGAAGTTGAGAGGCAGATAATGGTCCTGCCTCACCCCATTTTTTGAGGGTTTGCTGAGGATGTTCTCACTTGGGTGCAGAAAGAATCTTCTGCCGAGAATATTGAAAAACCCCAAATATTTTCCAAGTCAGGGATCTGTAATTCAGACCTAGCTCCTAAAACTACCTGTTGTTAATAGATATGTTCTTTCATTCACCCACCTGTATGGTGGACAGGGAGACTGGGTATGGCTGAAAAAATTTGAAACGGGAGCAGTTCACAACCTGCGGCAAAGCTCCACCAGCATCTTGAGGAAGGTAAGAGGCACAGGGGATGACGGGGCACGTGGATGGAAGGTTGCTCGGGGGGACTGCAGGGTATTTTTATTCTCCTTATCCCCTGTTTGTCCATTGAATCATGCATCGAGGCTGTCAACGAGGCTTGCCTGGTGAGATCTGGTGGAACGGACCACGCACGATTGCATCTAACAAACCTACTCCGGACCTGCAATGTTGGATGTGCAAGAAGTCCTCTGTCTGTGAAGGCAGAGCGGTTTGGGGGAAATTGTCTTTTTGTCAGGGCAGGATGATGCACTAGTGGCTACTTTCATGTGGTTTTTTGTTGAGAGGGTGGCACACACACACACTGTCATGCATTTCTCTGGGATTTGTTTCATGTCTTCAACTGAGACGCCTGCTAAAAGTCTACTTTTACTTATCTGATTTATTATTATTACTAAATGACAGGCAAACAAATGTATTTTCCACATTCAAGGCCATTAGTTGTTGGCAGCTACTGCTGACATAGGAGTGGCATTTTTTTAGAGAATCATACGCATATAAATATCGTGAGTTTACCAGGGCATGTCTCCAAAAGCACTGTTGATGGATGACTTTGGATCCTCCAGGCATGATATTGCTTTCCAGATCAGACCAGAGCTGGAGAAAGACTCCACATTCCAAACTCAGTTTATCCCAGCATAGCCATTTTGTCCTGGTGGAAGATCCAATCCAGTTTGTCTAAAGAAAAACAAATTTCTGTTCGGTTTGCTTTCACGATCTTGCTTTCTTTGTCTTAATGGATAGACCAAAGCTTAGAAAGAG